>NC_079193.1:6961243-7239471 GCF_029499605.1 Hyla sarda | reverse complement strand
TCCAACGGCCGCTGAAACAATAGAAAGGGCTGACAGTGAAAAACAAAGACTTTAAATTGAGAAATGGACTGAGCCTCGCACCAGAAATTGGCCCACCAAGTGCAATGGTAAATCCTAGAAGAGGGCTTACACGCCCAAAGCATAGTGCTAACCACCCTGGTAGAAGCTCTCAAAACCGTGGTTTCAAATGCCACACAAATGCAGAGAGACAATAAATTGAGGGGGAAGATGCAGAGGTATGCCGGCAATGAACTGAATTACGTTGGCATACCACGCCCATCTGGAGCCACCAGAATGGTGGAGATGCCCTACGCCTTGAGCTTCCCCAGAACCCTGGGAAGAAGAGGGAGGGGAGAAAAGATACGTAAGGCTGAAGGATGACCATTGAATCACAAGCGCATCCACTGCCAGAAGGTCATGGGATTTTGAAAAAAAATAATATAAAAGCAAGGAACCCGTCTTGTGGAGAGACTAAGATCCATGTCCGGGGTTCCCCAAAGATCGCAGATCTGAGCAAAGACCTCCGGGTGGAGAGACCACTCCCCAGGATCCGCAGAGGAGTGGCTGAGAAAGGCCGCTTCCCAATTCTCTACTCCCAGGATGTGGATCGCAGAGATTGAGGAAACTTGAGTCTCTGCCCAGAAAATATTCCTGGATATCTCTGCCATCGCTGAGCGACTCCTGCCCTGGCGATTGATATGCCATGACAGAGACACAGAGAGACAGAGACCAGCACCTCCATGCAGAAGCCAATTCTGAACCGGAGAGGGGCACCGCAGACGGCGGACACCCTCTGATAGGGAGTGCTGCTTGTCCAACTGAAGGCGAATTCAGGCAGCCACTGTGTCCAAGCGGAGACCCAAAAAGCCAAGGGACTGAGTGGGAGGAAAGTTGGACTTCTCCCTGTTGATCACCCAGCCAAAAGTTGAATGAGTCTGCACCGTGAGATGATTGCTCAAGTTTTGGGACCAGGATGGAGCATTGATCAAAAGGTTGTCCAGGTAAAAGAAGAACAGAGATCCCCAAGCCTGAAGGATGGCAGTCACTGCTACCACTCCTTGGTGAACATGGTGGGAGCCGTGGCTAGGCCAAAAGGAAGAGCCACGAACTGGAAATGACCCGCAGGGATGGCAAAGAGGAGAAAGTGCTGATGGGCAGGATGACAAAAAAAAAAAAATTGGAGTAGAAGCCAGAAAAACACTCCCCTACAGGATCTGGAACAACCACTCCCTGAGCGAGGAGGGTATGTAAAGCAACCTGAAAAGCCGCCACCAAAGAAGGGGAGCGTGGAATCGGAAGCAGCGATCCCGGAGAAATGCGAACTCTATCCGGTAATCGGATACAACATCATGAACCTGTGCCAGACAAACTTCCTGGAAAAGAAGCAGACGGCCATCTACCCGAGAAGAGGACACAGGTGGGGTGTCCCTTCAGGAGGAGAGAGGTTTACGGATATCAGACTTGGCCACAAATCCACCAGGACGGTTTTCTGACTTCCAGGAAGGACGCGCCTTGAAGGAGGGAGCCTGCTTGGGTGGACGACCTAAGTGAAATGACCAAAAGGAAGAAGTCTTTCGAGTCGAAGCGACGAGGTTTGTTCTGCGACAGAACTTTTACCTCCAGTAGCTTCTGATATGATCTAGTCCAGGCACTTCCCAAGAGAGCAGTTTCAGAGAAGAGCAACTCAGTGTGGGATTTCTTCAAAGCCGCATCTGCATCCATGCCTTCAGCCACATGGCGTGACGAATCGCAACCAAGTTACCTGAGGCAAAGGCCATACATCGGGCATACTCCAGAGCTGCCGAACAAAGGAAGTCCCCAGCCTGAGAGTTGACGAGAGAGGTCCGTTAAGTCCTCCCGAGGGGCACCTGACAGGATGCCTTGGCGAAGCTGAGAAGCCCAAACTGAAAGCCTTGGATACCCAGGCAGAAGCAAAAAAGGTAGGAAGTAAAGACAAACCTTCTGCTTCAAAAGGCAAACTTTGCCAAGTTCTCCATCTTGTCCACGAGATCCTTATAGGATGCTGCGTCAGCTAGAGGCAGAGTAGTAGATTTGGACAGTCGAGAAAGTCTACTGCAGGTGGCATTGTCCACTTGGAAACCAGAACCTGAGAGAAGGTCAACTATGAATCTTCTTGGTCTCCTGAAATAGTTTGTACGGATGCTTCCAAGCCGCGTCCAGCAGGGCATCAAATTCCACATGGGAACTGAAAACCATGGGGGGGGGGGAATGCAGAGATCGGCATAAAGAAATTTCTGGATCTGAAGTTCTTGGGTCCTCCAAATTAAAAAAAGTGTCCCTGATGGCTGACACCAAGCTGTCCACTGTATCAGACAGTAGTCCTCATTATCCGAGGTGGATTACGACCCGTTATCCGCTACTACCCCTGGAGTGTGGGAGCGTACAGAGGTAGCCTTAAGACTGAGGCATATTGAATTGGAACAAGGAGTCGGAGACCTGGGACAGTCACTAGGGGAGCGGCGATAAAATGAGCAAACTCACCCAGGTCCTGTAGCTGGAGCTGAGAAGCAGGCTGTAGGTGTCCTGAAACCAGAGCTGAAGAGACATGCAGTAGTTGAAGTGATATGGTCTGCAGAGCAGGAAGGTTAGGTGCAAACTGTACTGTCAAAAGGAAGTGGCCTCTGCACCAGGACGGTCCCAATTGGAGGAGGAATGGGAGGAGTACAGAAGATAACCAACACCCCCCCCCCCCCCAAAGTGTGCGCACCGAGCTGATAGGAGCATCAGTGTCCCTTGGTGCGCATGCAGAAAAACTATTGGCCGGCAGCAGGAGGAGGGTGGAAGCTCCATGCTCCGGTAGCGCCATGCTACTGAACCCCCACCTAAAAAAAACAAAATTAAAAAAAAGGAGGGAAAGAACCTACAGACAGGCCCTAGATATAAAAGACCAGGTCTGGAGAACTCCAGACCCGTGTCTGCCTCCTACCGACACTAACCTAAAAACTGATAAGCTCAGAGTCAGGGGGCAGTGTATAGCCGACCGAGAAAGGGGGCAATTTTTAGTATTTAAAAACCTGGCTAGTACAGCCATATCTAGACTGGGAAGCAGAAATCCTGCAACAGTGAGGGGAACCATGAATACAGCAGGAGCTTTTGCTGACTAGGACACTGCTGCATATTTACATGAAGCATTTGGGTTTCAACCATTGCCTAGCAGTAGAACAGTGGACAAAGTCTGATCTTTATAGTGTAATACTAGTGGTGGGACTTACACTGAAGGGGATTTCTGAAGCCTGGCAGCCTAGGTACTAGGATCCGGATCTAGTACCAAGGCTCAGGACTAGCCTAGGATCAAAACACATCTGTTTACCATTGGAAACAGGCTGTTTAGTCTACACAGACAAGCGACCCGACATCTTATCTGGAACAGTACAAATATTAAAGCTCCCACAACGCACTACGGAAACAGAAAAACACTTAGTTAAGCTTTGTTCAGACAATAGTTGAATTAAGCTTTAGGGCCTATGTCCAATCACAACTCATTCCTATATGGGACCCAACTGTCAATCTTTGGGATGTTCGAGTCCTACAGATCACTCATCACCTATTATGCAGAAAAGGGATGAGTAATCCACAGGAACACATCTGTCTCACAGCAGCCAATTGGCTGGTGACGACACTCACCCTTATGTGGCCCCCTTCATACTCGTATGGGTATCTGCAGTCAATCACATGTAGGTCGATGAGGGAATCAAACTTCCCATTAAGGATCACAGTCATCTGAAGGAGAGAGAGATAAGATCAGAAAGGTCCACAGTGACTGCAAAGGAAACCTGCAGACAGCGATACACTCACCATCTCCGGGGTAATGTATCTCAGCTCCTGGTGTTTACCGCTCACAGTTGGAAATAAGAAGGCCTATAGAGAAGAAGAGTCAAAACATGTAGTAAGACACCAAGAGACGCTCAGCCTCAACTAGATGCTGCCTTTGGAGAGAAAAAAAAAAAGTGAACTCCTTCCTTTACCTTGGAAAAGTCTCCGATAAGATCACTTTGGTCACTATCAAATAAGTTTTCAATAGTTTTAGAGAATGACTTGGGACCGTATTAGACACGTAGCCTAAAAGACAGAGGTGGTAAGTGAATGCTGGAGCTTGGCAGGAAGCAGCCATGTCTCTTCCCAACCCAGACCCCTCTCACCTTCTCAGGCTCTCCCACCTCGATCATGCTGCGCCGCCTCTTGATTTTCTCTGGCATGTCTCCATGTGGAATCTCCGGCCTCTTTGCTGACAGTCTGCTTTTGTGATTATGTAAAGGGGAACCAGCCTCATAACACTGGAAAGGGAAGAGCATACAACTGAGACTTGTTCAATATGATGTGTAAAAAGAAACTGAGCAATACTTACCAGCTCGGGGCGGTTCAGGACCAGAGGAGCAGTCCAGAGACTGGCAACACCACACGGAATCTCTGTATCGTTCTAGGAGGGAAAGAATTCAGGGTGAAATACCAGATACAAGTTAAGATATTTGACAGCAACAAATACTAAAATATGTTGAAGTTAAGTAATTATTCAAGACTGTGCACACCGATTGGAGCAGCATAGTACTACACACCATGACAGTTATGGTGCACTTTTTGGAGATGGCAGCCATGCTTTTATAGTGTATAACCTTAACCCCTCCATGACATTCACGTAACGCATGTAGCAAGGTCAGGAGTGATGCATGTACCAGGCTCAGGAGAGGAGCCAGCTACATTTCTTGGGTGCAGGCTGGATTGGAGACAAGTCATTTGACAGTCATATAAGGAGTAGTGTGTCAGCATAACTGCAAGATGTGGTGCACATGGTGGAATCAAATACAAAAGCAGACTATATATTCCTAGCACTCAAGTTTTTATTCACAAGGCATCATAGTACAAGTGTGCGTTTCAGCACTCTAGACTACTGTAGCTAAAGGCCCCACAGCAGCACTGAAACATCTTTTCTACCATATGCCTTGGGAACAAAGCCATGAACTTACAGCTTGCCAAGTGCTGGGGGTGTATTTTCTACCACTTGTTTGAAGAGGACCTGTGGTTACGCCCAAGTTAGCAACTTTTTAGCATCTACAGTACATATAAACTCTTACCTCTTCATCTTCATCTAACATGTCCAGGAAGCCATCGTCACTGCTTTCCGTTGTAGTGGACGTGCAAGACGACTTCCTTACAAACACCTGATCATGTCCTCTGAAGTCAGAATCCTTGTCAGGAGAAGAAAACTGGAAGAGAACATGGAGTTGTCAGCGGCTGCTTAAATCAACCACTTAATACATTTACATTGTACAGCGGCTGTAGAAAGGGAGTATTGTACCATGCAGGCTGGAGCGGATTTCTGCCTTTGCACAAGTGCTTCTTTGCCTTCTCCCTGGCACCGAGGTCGTGAGAAACTTCTAAAACCTGGCCTGGCTGGGATCTTGAATTGAAAGGGTTCCTTAAAAGAAAATAAAGTGACCATATATTCTACTACGGAATGCAGACTTTTCTCCTGCTGGACTGGCAGGAGATCAAACTCAGGAAGTGCAGTCTGGCCATAGGCAGCGAATAGCACTCTCCCCGTTTCATACACCGGCAGAAAGAGCACTGCTTGTCCTCACTGCAGAGACCTGCGGGGTATGCGAGTGAGTACAGCACTCCCACCTGTTTGACAGGCAGGGAGCTGCACTGGTCACATGCTCAGCCAAATATCCACGATTTCAGACTCACTGCCAGGCCGGCGTGAGTGAAATCCATGCAAAAGCTTGTGGCCAGGGATTTTCAAGATGTAAAAAGACATACAAGGAAGGTTTTTTTTAAATTAAAATCCTATTAGAAAGTTCAATATGGAATGATCTATAACAAATTTTTTGACGACAGGTACTCTAATTACATTCTACAATTTAACAAAAAAGAAAAACCACGCTTAAAGGGGAACTCCTGTAGGGGATAAGTTTCTGATTGCAAGGGAAGGCTTAAAAGCTAAGACTGCCACAAACTCCTGTACAGAGGCTGTCTGCTTACCCTTCCCTGGTGCACTCTAGGTCCCGGCTCAGCCAATGATTTGCCAGGCAGGTCCTCACTAAAAGTGGTCTCCATGGGTGGGAGCCAGAGCACAGAGGACAGGCAAGTAGCCAGCCCATGGATGTGACGCCATCATTTACATAATGCAAGAGGCATTGACATTGGAGAATCGCAACTGATACTAGAAAGTTTAGGAGCTTCTCACACAGCACATGGAAGATCTCACACGGACGTATCACTTACATTTTCTTTGTTTTCATCATCAAATACTTCACAATCCAAGGAATCTGAGAGGTTTCTCTTAAAGGCAGGACTGGAACCAAGGGATTTTTGCTAAAAGTGAAAAAATGATGCAGCAAGTTCAGGAGAGGACACATTTTACTGTGCTATAAAACCAAAGTAATCTAAAGTGCGCATGAAGAGACTTTACTTACAGGCAGGGATCGTCTCCGCCCCAGGGGTAATTTTGCACTGTAACAAAGTGAAATTGTTAATAACTGAACACAAAAATGTAATACATACACTGCTCAAAAAATAAATAAAGGGAACACCACAATGTAACTCCAAGTCAATGACACTGAAATCCCACTGTCCACTCAGGTAGAACACTTATTTCACATGGAACAGACAACAGGTGGAAATTAGGCAATTAGCAGGACACCCGCAATAAAAGGAGTGGTTCTGCAGGTTGTGACCACAGACCACTTCCCAGTTCCTATGCTTCCTGGCTGATGGTTTGGTCACTTTTGAATGCTGGCGGTGCTTTCACTCTAGTGGTAACATGAGACGGAGTCTACAACCCACACAAGTGGCTCAGGTAGTGCAGCTCATCCAGGATGGCACATCAATGCGAGCTGTGGCAAAAAGGTTTGCTGTGTCTGTCAGCGTAGTGTCCAGAGCATGGAGGCGCTACCAGGAGACAGGCCAGTACATCAGGAGACGTGGAGGAGGCCGTAGGAGGGCAACAACCCAGCAGCAGGACCGCTACCTCCGCCTTTGTGCAAGGGGGAGCAGGAGGAGCACTGCCAGAGCCCTGCAAAATGACCTCCAGCAGGATACAAATGTGCATGTGTCCACTGAAATAGTCAGAAACAGACTCCATGAGGGTGGTATGAGGGCCCGACGTCCACAGGTTGGGGGGGGGGGGGGGGGGGGGTTGTGCTAACAGCACAACACCGTGCAGGACGTTTGGCATTTGCCAGAGAACACCAAGATTGGCAAATTCGCCACTGGCGCCCTGTGCTCTTCACAGATGAAAGCAGGTTCACACTGAGCACATATGACAGTCTGGAGATGCTGTGGAGAACGTTCCGCTGCCTGCAACATCCTCCAGCATTACCGGTTTGGCGGTGGGTCAGTAATAGTGTGGGGTGGCATTTCTTTGGGGGCCGCACAGCCCTCCATGTGCTTGCCAGAGGTAGCCTGACTGCCATTAGGTACCGAGATGAGATCCTCAGACCCCTTGTGAGACCATATGCTGGTGCGGTTGGCCCTGGGTTCCTCCTAATACAAGACAATGCTAGACCCTATGTGGCTGGTGTCAGCAGTTCCTACAAGAGGAAGGTATTGATGCTATGGACTGGCCGCCCGTTCCCCTGAATCCGACTGAGCACATCTGGGACGTCTCGCTCCATCCACCAGACTGTCCAGGAGTTGGCGGATGCTTTAGTCCAGGTCTGGGAGGACATCCCTCAGGAGACCATCCTCCACCTCATCAGGATCATGCCCAGGCGTTGTAGGGAGGTCATACGGACACGTGGAGGCCACACACACTACTGAGCCTCATTGGGACTTGTATTAAGGACATTACATAAAGTTGGATCGGCCTGTAGTGGGGTTTTCCACTGTGATTTTGAGTGTGACTCCATAACCAGACCTCCATGGGTTGATACATTTGATTTCCATTGATTTGTGTGTGATTTTGTTGTCAGCGCCTTCAACTATGTAAAGATGAAAAGTATTCATACATTCAGCACTAGGATGTGTTATCTTCATGTTTATTTTTTTTTGAACAGTGTAAATTAGAAGAAAACAGCATTGCTGATTAATTGTATAACGCAGTGAACAGGGATTATTCTAGGTCAGTGTTTCTCAACCAGGGCCGAAGGCTGTCCAGGCATGCTGGGAGTTGTAGTTTTGCAACATCTGGGAGGCACCCTGGTTGGGAAACACTGACCTAGAGTGTCTATGGCTCCAACCACCTTGAGGTGTTCCTCCCCCCCCCCCCCCCCCAACTCAGATATATGAAGGCCAGCCTACCCATAATGATATTTCCCATAAGCTTAATCTACCTCTGTTGTCCTATTCAGGAGTAGAGTTGAGTGAACTTAAAGTAAACTGGCTCGTAGCGAACCTTGCAGCTTGGCCGTTGGAAAGCTGAACTAACTTACGCAAACGAAAGCATTCAAGTGCTCCGGTTGTCTGGAAAAGGTTTATACAATCCTAGGAGACATTAGACTGATCCCACACTTCAAGGCAACCAGAGCCCTTGGAAAGCTGAACTAATTTACAGAGATTTAAGTAAACAGCTAAAGCCGCAAGGTTCGCTACAAGCTAATTTACTTTAAGTTCGCTCAACTCTATTCAAGAGATATCACTCCATGCTGCTTTTCATTGTTTACTAGTAGATGCCCTTGGATCTGACCCAGGACTGCTTGCGCATTTCCTTATTCTCTCCAAGGAGAGGGCAGGGACTCAAACACAAATATTCGCACATGTTGCGAAGCTCCTGTACAGTCTTCTGTGATCTTCAATTGCTTAAGGGCAAGTGTCGAAGCCCAGGAGCTGTGCGACAGACCTCATGTAGCTTCACATTCCTTTTTAGGAAATGTTGCTTGCAGCCGCCTTCTTCAAAATTGGCACTTAGGACAAAGTAAATTTTTATGGGTGGCCAACAAAAGGTGTTTAAGAACAGGGGCTTCACAATGCGAGCAGCAGAGTACAGCACCACCACAGTATTCCACCCAGCAGTACAGACACTTCCTACAGTGTCCTGCCCCCCCCCCCCCCCCCCTCTACATGCAACTGATCCCATGAATAGGACATTCAAAGTTTCAGATCAAGTTACAAAGACATTTTTTTTAAAACATCAGCAGGCCAGGTCTGTTTTAGGCCTAGCATATCATGAAGTTTTGGCCCAAAATTTTCATTTGAGGGAACCCCTAGCAAAGACCTCTGCCCGCTGTATGGTGGAGAACGGCCTTATCTGTATAAGCAATGACTGACAAAACTCAATGGTATCTAGGCTTTCCAAATCTTACCCAAGTTTTATACTATGTAGCAGTCTGAAAGCAACAAAATCCAGGAACTTACTTTTTATTCTGTCCAGAATCAAACAGTGTCTTTTTAAACCTGAAAACAGAACACTAGTATTAGTTGTTACAGTATGAGTAATTAAAGGGAACTCCGGTACTTAAAGGGGTTCTCCACCATAAGGTGATTTTTAGAGATGAGCGAACTTACAGTAAATTCGATTCGTCACGAACTTCTCGGCAGTTGATGACTGTCTGCATAAATGAGTTCAGCTTTCCGGTGGGCTGGAAAAGGTGGATACAGTCCTAGGAAAGAATCTCCTAGGACTGTATCCACCTTTTCCAGCCCACCGGAGCACCTGAAAGCTGAACTAATTTATGCAGGATAAGTCATCAACTGCTGAGCCGAGAAGTTCGTGACGAATCAAATTTACTGTAAGTTCGCTCATCTCTAGTGATTTTAGTACGTACCTGGCAGACAGTAATGGGACATGTTTAGGAAGGATCTGCGCTCGTCTTGGGGCTAAATGTCTATGTTGTGAGATTACCATAACACTGTGGCTCTTTTTTGTGAACTGTTATTTCCTGTTTGAGTTTTTTTGCCTACAAATCCCATAATTCCATTTTCCTCCCTCCCACACAGCCACCCCACCCATTGAAACATAAAGGAGCTGCATCCATTCAAAAGACCTGTGGTTTTCAGTCAGTGTGCCTACAGCTGTTGCATTAGTTGCAGATTGGTCTCTCCCACCAAGCGATCGCTCCACCCATTGAAGCAGACAGGCTCCCTGTCATCAGCTGACTAGTGATGTCAGGTCTCGGCCGCATTGCAACCTGGGAAAAATCTGAGACAACAGTCATTTTGTATGCTGTTAAAAATATTGGGGTGAAAAATCACATAAGAACATCACACACAGGTACAGACATTATGAACTACACTAACTTTACAGCCCCTGTAGCATAGTCAAAAAAAATTTGGGAATACCCCTTTAAGTACTTGTCCCTTATCCACATAAGGGATAAGAATGATTGCAGGAGGTCCATCCGATGAGACCCCCACGATATCCTGTTTGTCACTCCCCATGCACAGATCGATCATGTATGTGGAGTTCCCACTTAAAGCCCTGGGTGCCATCTGCTATACATTTTCAGTATGTAGTTGGTGCATGTTGGGGGGGGGGGGGGGGGTCCTGTAGGCATAGGAGCTGCATTGCCAATTTTCAGCCACATATTCCAGCTGAGTCTGCTTGCTACAATGGCAGGGAATCAGCTACTAGGATTACAGTGAAGATACTGCATTCTTTGATTGTAGTATCTAAGTAGAAGGAGATCTGCTTGCAGCTTTATCACCTTCATAGTGGGTCCATTAGGACATGTGTTGCCTCCATGCGGCAATCTACTAAGGTTATCTGTTTGTTTTACCGCCCTGAGACTCTACATGTGAATGTCTCATTGTCAGGAATATTCAGGACAGCAATATCTGCCTAATACCACATAAACAAACTTGTTCAACAAGCTGCGAGGTAAACAGCAAGAGGCGAGACTGCGGTCAGGAATTCCAAATATGTGTAAGGTTAGAACCTTCTAGAGCAGGGACCCCCAACACGTCTCTCCAGCTGTTACTAATTCCATTTTGCCCAGATTTCTTCACTGTTTCAGGAGCAATGACCAGTGATGTTCTTACCTGTTGCCACATCACTATTACCATTACATCTTGAAGCTCAAAGCCGTCAGAAAATGATGGGAGTTGTAGTTGTGCAAGTTAGAAAGCCACAGGTTGAGGGAAACTACCCACCGGCCATGATCACGCAATGTCTCTAATGACAGCGTTTCCTGTAACTACTACAGAGCGGGCTGTGGTGGGATCACGTGGCATTGACAGTCATTGTTTGAGTACAGCAGGGGCACATGGCACAAATATTTAAAGGGGTACTCTGGTGAAAACCTCTCTTTTAAATCAACTGGTGGCAGAAAGTTAAACATATTTGTAAATTACTTCTATTAACAAATCTTAATCCTTCCTGTACTTAACTGCTGAATACTACAGAGGATGTTCTTCTCTTTTTGGAATGCTCTCTGATGACATCACGAGCACAGTTCTCTCTGCTGACGTTATAATAACGCTTTATTTATTGTTGTCCTTAGTGGGATTTGAACCCAAGTCCCCAGCACTGCAAGGCAGCAGTGCTAACCACTGAGCCACCATGCTGCCCTTAGCATACATCTGCTATGCACGGTTTCTAAAATGGGCTGAGATGTCAGCAGAGAGCACTGTGCTCGTGATGTTATCAGTGTTCCAAAAAGAAAGGAATTTCCTCTGTAGCATTCAGCAGCTAATAAGTACTGGAAGGATTAAGATTTTTTAATAGAAGTAATTTACAAATATGTTTACTTTCTGCCACCAGTTGATTTAAAAAAAAAAAAAAAAAAAAAAGGTTTTCACCGGAGTACCACTTTAATACGGCAATTTATTTCCTCAGCACCGGATGCACTTACGTCTTTTCCACTTCCATGAAGTTAATTGAACTGGGCGATTCTGGACCAAGACCTAAAGGAGTAACAAACAAACTTGCATTTAGTTACAGAAAAGATTCCCAACCAATGTTGCCTCCCAGCTGTTGTAAAACTACAATTCCCAGCATGCCCAGGCAGCAGTCAGCTGTTTGAGCATACTTGGAGTTTTAGTTTAGCAACAGCTGAAGAAACTCAGGCTGGGAAAACACTAAGTTCAAGATATGCCTGCTCAGGAGAGGTGAGCATGACTACATTAAAGGGGAACTCTGTACTAAAATTCTAATCCCCAATTCACAAGAAAGGGGTCTGATCACGCCCCATAACATTTGCAACTGTTTTTAGTGTCAGTCGTCCCCAGCTGTTCTGCTGACTAATGTTCAACCAATAACCAGACCCTTAACAGCAACACGTCCAGATTCATAGCCACATTGACCAGCAGCTGCTATTAGTCAAATTAATAAGCGACAAAGAGGTGAGCATTGGGGGGGGGGGGGGGGCGCACGAGGCTATAGGGGCCGTGCTTAGTCTAGTGTGGAGACATAACAGGGAATAAACTACAGTGGTCCCTCAACATACGATGGTAATCCGTTCCAAACGGACCATCATTTGTTGAAACCATTGTATGTTGAGAGATCCGTGCAATGTAAAGTATAGGACAGTGGTCTACAACCTGTGGACCTACAGAGGTTGCAAAACTACAACACCCAGCATGCCCGGACAGCCGTTGGCTGTCCGGGCATGCTGGGTGTTGTAGTTTTGCAACATCTGGAGGTCCACAGGTTGTAGACCACTGTTAGAGGAAGTTGTACTCACCTGTCCCCGCTGCTCCGGACCGTCACCGCTCCCGGGATGTCGCCGTCCATCACTGTCACCGACGCTCTGGTAAGGCCTCTTCTTCCCCGGCATCCTCGCTCTCCGTCGCCACCATCATGTTGCTACGCACGCCGCTCCTATTGGTTGACGGGAGAGCATGCGCAGCGACGTGATGACGTCGATGGAGAGCGCCGATGATGCAGAGGATCCTGAAGAGGACGGTCCGGAGCCCCGAGGACAAGTGAGTGATAGTCAGCAAAGGGCACTGTAAACGGCTATCCGGCGGCAGCTGAAGCGGTCAGTGCTGCCGGATAGCCATTCATGCGATGGCCCCGACATACAAAAGTATCGTATGTTGATTCTGCCTTCACCATGCGATGGCCTCTGAGAGGCCATCGCATGTTGAAATTATCGTATGTCGGGGTCATCGTAGGTGGGGGGGGTCACTATTCAAATGCAGCATAAACAGTAAATCTGGTCACGCCCTGTTCAGCCATGTGCTATAGTGCCTTTTTCCCCACCAAAGTTGTGGCTTCCTGCAAAACCACAACATCCAAAGTAAGGACATTATGAGCGCTGGAATATAAAAGGAGTACTGTGGTGCTAAACCATGTAGTCACTATCCAAAGGAGAGGGCGATGCCACGCTGAGATCGCGGCAGGTCCCAGCACCCCACTCTCTGCATGAACACTACTGCATTGTGTGGGACAGCACGGAGTGGAGATTGCTCCATGTTTAGCAATACAGCACTCCTTTAACCCCTTAAGGACCGACCCTTTTTTTACCTTAATGACCTGGCTCTTTAAAATTGGACATGTGTCTCTTTAAATATTAATAACTTTACTATGCTTTTTTCTGACCGGCGCGATTCTGAGATTGTACTTTAAGTGGTGCATTTTGTTGACACACGAAGCATTTTTTGTGAAAAACTGGAAAATTTGTCGTTGACTGTGCTGTAAAAGTGATGTTATATTTATTCTGTGGGTTGGTACAATTATGGCGATACCCATTTTATATATAGCGTTTTATGTTTTTTCTGAGCAAAAAATTCTTTTTTCCCCTTGTGTTATGTTCAGACAGCTGTAACTTTTCTATTTTTCATGTGGTGCCATTAAGTGAGGGCTTGTTTTTTGTTGGACAAGCTGTCCTTTTTATTGGCATCATTTGTGATACATGCTGCCTTTTGATTTTTTAATTCCGCTATATGTGCCAAAATTGGCAAATTTTGCGCTTTGTTTTTTTAACAGCATTCACTGTGTGGGTTAATTTACATTATAGGTTTATATTACTTCTATGATTTGCGTTTTTTTATAATACAGGGCTTTTATTGGGAAGGGGCCTTTTTTAACTTTACAAATACTTTTGCACTGCAGCACAGTATGACCTGATCAGCTGCACACGGTACAGCTTGTGATCCAGCCTCTCTGGATCTCAAAGGCTTCTGTAGAAGGCAGACAGGAGGTCATCATCTGACCTCCTGCTGCCATAGCAGCCAACGGCAACTTGTAGTCTTATTGCAGCACCATTGGTGAACATCCTCCCGTGTCAACACCATAGATGCTGTGACAACGATCCATCATGGCATATATGGGGTTAATGTTGCTGGCAGCTGCTGTGGGTCCCCAGCTGGGTCCCGCTGGCAATCCCCTAAGCTGCCCACAGCAGAGCAGATCGCAAACATATATTCATATGTCCCACTGTGTGAACGTGTGTATATGCATACATCCCATAGCAGGAAGGGGTTAACAAGGTTGAGTAAACAAGTGTCAATATTACCAAGGAGCCACAGACTCAGGATACCCAGATACCCGACTGTCTATTGTAATAACATCAGATGTTGGCCCAAGCCCTGGAGACTCATTGTGAAGGTTCGGTGAGTGACATCTCCTTTAATTCATCTAGAAGCTACAATGTTCCTTACCTGCATCTGTGGACTCTGAGGAGTCTGATCTCTGCAAAGAAAAGCGCTCAGAGAGCTTCCTCTTGGGCGTCTCACATTGACTGTAAAGATAAAGAAAGTTGTTCAGCCGTCACCGAAGATCAAACGGTCATAAAACAACCTACAGATTATATATATCTCTCACTATATTCACACACTACTTATCCTGTATTATACTCCAGAGCTGCACTCACTATTCTGCTGGTCAAAATCAGTACAGGATAAGTAATGTAATGTATGTACACAGTGACCTCACCAGCAGAATAGTGAGTACAGCTCTATGGTATAATACAGGATATAACTCAGGATCAGTACAGGATAAGTAATGTAATGTACACAGTGATCTCACCAGCAGAATAGTGAGTGCAGCCCTGGAGTATAATATAGGATATAACTCAGGATCAGTACAGGATAAGTAATGTAATGTATGTACACAGTGATCTCACCAGCAGAATAGTGAGTACAGCTCTATGGTATAATACAGGATATAACTCAGGATCAGTACAGGATAAGTAATGTAATGTACACAGTGACCTCACCAGCAGAATAGTGAGTGCAGCTCTGGAGTATAATACAGGATATAACTCAGGATCAGTACAGGATAAGTAATGTAATGTATGTACACAGTGATCTCACCAGCAGAATAGTGAGTGCAGCTCTGGAGTATAATATAGGATATAACTCAGGATCAGTACAGGATAAGTAATGTAATGTATGTACACAGTGACCTCACCAGCAGAATAGTGAGTACAGCTCTGGAGTATAATACAGGATATAACTCAGGATCAGTACAGGATAAGTAATGTAATGTATGTACACAGTGATCCCACCAGCAGAATAGTGAGTACAGCTCTGGAGTATAATACAGGATATAACTCAGGATCAGTATAGGATAAGTAATGTAATGTACACAGTGACCTCACCAGCAGAATAGTGAGTGCAGCTCTGGGGTATAATACCGGATAAGTACAGGATAAGTAATGCACAGTGACCCCCACCAGCAGAATAGTGAGTGCAGCTCTGGGGTATAACACAGGATATAACTCAGGATCAGTATAGGATAAGTAATGTAATGTACACAGTGACCTCACCAGCAGAATAGTGAGTGCAGCTCTGGGGTATAATACCGGATCAGTACAGGATAAGTAATGTACAGTGACCCCCACCAGCAGAATAGTGAGTGCAGCTCTGGGGTATAATACCGGATCAGTACAGGATAAGTAATGCACAGTGACCCCCCACCAGCAGAATAGTGAGTGCAGCTCTGGGGTATAATACCGGATCAGTACAGGATAAGTAATGTACAGTGACCCCCACCAGCAGAATAGTGAGTGCAGCTCTGGGGTATAATACCGGATCAGTACAGGATAAGTAATGCACAGTGACCCCCCCCCACCAGCAGAATAGTGAGTGCAGCTCTGGGGTATAATACCGGATCAGTACAGGATAAGTAATGCACAGTGACCCCCACCAGCAGAATAGTGAGTGCAGCTCTGGGGTATAATACCGGATCAGTACAGGATAAGTAATGCAGTGACCCCCACCAGCAGAATAGTGAGTGCAGCACAGTATACAGAGGCCCTTTCCCGCCTGTATTACCTCCCCAGTCCCGCCAGCAGGTCCATGTTGAGGGTGAGGTTGGTGACCGGGGACAGGGCGGTCTCGCAGGAGAATAAGGCCTTCACCACGGGGAGCCCGGAGAGGCTGCTGTTCTCCCGGATGTGAGCCGGGGCCGAGCGGTACATGTCCATCCTCACAGAAGACTCTGCGGCCGGGCACAATCACTGTAAAACATAGAATCACACGATCAGACCCGGGGCCTCGGACACTGAGCGGCTCCGGTGAGGTAAAGATTACGGTGATACCGTCGTCTCTCACCTTCACTTCCCTGTTCTCCCGTACACACAGGCCTCAGCGGGCGCCCTCACGGCCGGACATACGATGACTCTACCGGCTCGGCCCGCAGCTCTCCCTCTTAACCATAACCGAGCACCATGTCGGACGCCCCAGCCCGCCTTGGATTTGGCGCCAGCAAAGCGTAGCCAATCAGAACGCAGAACGCCACACATGACAGCCAATCAGGAGCGACGTCCTCAGTGCGCAGTCTGTTCGATGGCGCCAATCGTTTAAGCCATTCTATTGGTCAAAGACAACGGCTTGGTGAGTGACAGAGCTCGTGTCCAATAGGAGTACAAGATCTTGCACCACGTGATTAATGATTGATAGAAACGTCATCCAATAGCTAAGAAAGTAACGGCCTAACAGAACAAAACGGTGAAGACGCCGCCGTCCAATTAGTGCTCACGCCTCGGAGTGACAGGACCCATCCATCGAGAGACTGGCGAAGAGTCCGATAGATGTCTGCCGACCAATGACGCCTCACACTGCGCGGTGATTGACAGCAAGGGGGAAGGCGGATATGTAAATAGAGCCGGGAGGCCAGACGAGTGGAGGCCGGAGCCGAGCAGCTATCATCCCTGCTCCATCTACCTGAGGTAAGAGCAGCCAATCACATTGCAGCTCTCATCTCCTTCCCGGTCACGTGAAGATGAATGCAGCAACCTGATTGGTTCACGAGAGAAACCAATTCTTCTTTTGCCCCAGTGGTCACCATGACGACAGTGTTCATCAGCACCACCATTATCTCCATGGTTTTTCATTCATTTTATTTCGCATTTTTTACCACCAAAGCCGAATGGCAACCGGACAATAAAGCGTCAGATCTCTCCGCCGCCGGATACGTCTTTATTATGGTTATCCTGATACGTGAGGAAAGACGGACAATATGGAGGACGACATCTTTGTTCTCATTGATGTCACTGGTTTTTGCGTCTGTCGCGTTCATAATCGCATATCTAACGCGTTCATTGACAAATTATATTAAACATGCGTCAACGCCTTGGTCCGATTATGGTTTTTCAGGTGGAGAATCACGCCAGAAAAAACGGATTTCAATTCTATATGACTTGTGTTACGTTAGTTTTTTTAAAAATAATTATTTTCTTTGTAAATCGCGTTGTGTCGTATCACTGTACGTTTCGATCTGTTCTATTATTGTCTATGTAAATAGTGTTGTGTCGTATCACTGTACGTTTCGTTCTGTTCTATTATTGTCTGTAAATAGTGTTGTCGTATCGCTGTACGTTTCGTTCTGTTCTATTATTGTCTGTGTAAATCGCGTTGTGTCGTATCACTGTACGTTTTGTTCTGTTCTATTATTGTCTGTAAATCGCGTTGTGTCGTATCACTGTACGTTTTGTTCTGTTCTATTATTGTCTGTAAATCGCGTTGTGTCGTATCACTGTACGTTTCGATCTGTTCTATTATTGTCTGTGTAAATCGCGTTGTGTCGTATCACTGTACGTTTCGTTCTGTTCTATTATTGTCTGTGTAAATCGTGTTGTCGTATCACTGTACGTTTCGTTCTGTTCTATTATTGTCTGTGTAAATCGTGTTGTCGTATCGCTGTACGTTTCGTTCTGTTCTATTATTGTCTGTGTAAATCGTGTTGTCGTATCGCTGTACGTTTCGTTCTGTTCTATTATTGTCTGTGTAAATCGTGTTGTCGTATCACTGTACGTTTTGTTCTGTTCTATTATTGTCTGTAAATCGCGTTGTGTCGTATCACTGTACGTTTCGATCTGCTCTATTATTGTCTGTGTAAATCGCGTTGTGTCGTATCACTGTACGTTTCGTTCTGTTCTATTATTGTCTGTAAATAGTGTTGTCGTATCACTGTACGTTTCGTTCTGTTCTATTATTGTCTGTAAATAGTGTTGTGTCGTATCACTGTACGTTTTGTTCTGTTCTATTATTGTCTGTAAATCGCGTTGTGTCGTATCACTGTACGTTTCGATCTGTTCTATTATTGTCTGTGTAAATCGCGTTGTGTCGTATCACTGTACGTTTCGTTCTGTTCTATTATTGTCTGTGTAAATCGTGTTGTCGTATCGCTGTACGTTTCGTTCTGTTCTATTATTGTCTGTGTAAATTGCGTTGTGTCGTATCACTGTACGTTTCGATCTGTTCTATTATTGTCTGTGTAAATCGCGTTGTGTCGTATCACTGTACGTTTCGATCTGTTCTATTATTGTCTGTGTAAATCGCGTTGTGTCGTATCACTGTACGTTTCGTTCTGTTCTATTATTGTCTGTGTAAATCGTGTTGTCGTATCACTGTACGTTTCGTTCTGTTCTATTATTGTCTGTGTAAATCGTGTTGTCGTATCGCTGTACGTTTCGTTCTGTTCTATTATTGTCTGTGTAAATCGTGTTGTCGTATCGCTGTACGTTTCGTTCTGTTCTATTATTGTCTGTGTAAATCGTGTTGTCGTATCACTGTACGTTTTGTTCTGTTCTATTATTGTCTGTAAATCGCGTTGTGTCGTATCACTGTACGTTTCGATCTGCTCTATTATTGTCTGTGTAAATCGCGTTGTGTCGTATCACTGTACGTTTCGTTCTGTTCTATTATTGTCTGTAAATAGTGTTGTCGTATCACTGTACGTTTCGTTCTGTTCTATTATTGTCTGTAAATAGTGTTGTGTCGTATCACTGTACGTTTTGTTCTGTTCTATTATTGTCTGTAAATCGCGTTGTGTCGTATCACTGTACGTTTCGATCTGTTCTATTATTGTCTGTGTAAATCGTGTTGTCGTATCGCTGTACGTTTCGTTCTGTTCTATTATTGTCTGTGTAAATTGCGTTGTGTCGTATCACTGTACGTTTCGATCTGTTCTATTATTGTCTGTGTAAATCGCGTTGTGTCGTATCACTGTACGTTTCGATCTGTTCTATTATTGTCTGTGTAAATCGCGTTGTGTCGTATCACTGTACGTTTCGATCTGTTCTATTATTGTCTGTGTAAATCGCGTTGTGTCGTATCACTGTACGTTTCGATCTGTTCTATTATTGTCTGTGTAAATCGCGTTGTGTCGTATCACTGTACGTTTCGATCTGTTCTATTATTGTCTGTGTAAATCGTGTTGTCGTATCACTGTACATTTCGATCTGTTCCCTTTTTTTTTTTCTTTACACGTGTGCAGTAGTTTCAGGATAGTCTTGAAATATGGTTGTAGACATCCAACCAGATGGTGCAAAACTACAACTCCCAGCATGCACGGACAGCCAACCAGATGGTACAAAACTACAACTCCCAGCATGCACGGACAGCCAACCAGATGGTACAAAACTACAACTCCCAGCATGCCTGGACAGCCAACCAGATGGTACAAAACTACAACTCCCAGCATGAACGGACAGCCAACCAGATGGTACAAAACTACAACTCCCAGCATGAACGGACAGCCAACCAGATGGTACAAAACTACAACTCCCAGCATGCACGGACAGCCAACCAGATGGTACAAAACTACAACTCCCAGCATGCCTGGACAGCCAACCAGATGGTACAAAACTACAACTCCCAGCATGCACGGACAGCCAACCAGATGGTACACAACTACAACTCCCAGCATGCCCAGACATCCAACCAGATGGTACAAAACTACAACTCCCAGAATGCCTGGACAGCCAACCAGATGGTACAAAACTACAACTCCCAGCATGCCTGGACAGCCAACCAGATGGTACAAAACTACAACTCCCAGCATGCCTGGACAGCCAACCAGATGGTACAAAACTACAACTCCCAGAATGCCTGGACAGCCAACCAGATGGTACAAAACTACAACTCCCAGCATGAACGGACAGCCAACCAGATGGTACAAAACTACAACTCCCAGCAAGCCTGGACAGCCAACCAGATGGTACAAAACTACAACTCCCAGCATGCCTGGACAGCCAACCAGATGGGGCAAAACTACAACCCCCAGCATGCCTGGACAGCCAACCAGATGGTGCAAAACTACAACTCCCAGCATGAACGGACAGTCAACCAGATGGTGCATAACTACAACTCCCAGCATGAAAGGACAGCCAACCAGATGGTGTGAAATTACAACTCCCAGCATGCCTGGACAGCCAACCAGATGGTGCAAAACTACAACTCCCAGCATGAACGGACAGTCAACCAGATGGTGCATAACTACAACTCCCAGCATGAAAGGACAGCCAACCAGATGGTGTGAAATTACAACTCCCAGCATGCCTGGACAGCCAACCAGATGGTGCAAAACTACAACTCCCAGCATGCCTGGACAGCCAACCAGATGGTGCAAAACTACAACTCCCAGCATGCCTGGACAGCCAACCAGATGGTGCAAAACTACAACCCCCAGCATGCCTGGACAGCCAACCAGATGGTGTGAAATTACAACTCCCAGCATGAACGGACAATCAACCAGATGGTACAAAACTACAACTCCCAGCATGCCTGGACAGCCAACCAGATGGTGCAAAACTACAACTCCCAGCATGAAAGGACAGCCAACCAGATGGGGCAAAACTACAACCCCCAGCATGCCTGGACAGCCAACCAGATGGTGCAAAACTACAACCCCCAGCATGCTTGGACAGCCAACCAGATGGTGTGAAATTACAACTCCCAGCTTGCCTGGACAGCCAACCAGATGGTACAAAACTACAACCCCCGGCATACCTGGACAGCCAATCAGATGGTGCAAAACTACAACCCCCAGCATGCTTGGATAGCCAACCAGATGGTACAAAACTACAACCCCCAGCATACCTGGACAGCCAATCAGATGGTGCAAAACTACAACCCCCAGCATGCTTGGACAGCCAACCAGATGGTGCAAAACTACAACCCCCAGCATGCCTGGACAGCCAACCAGATGGTGCAAAACTACAACTCCCAGCATGAACGGACAGCCAACCAGATGGTACAAAACTACAACCCCCAGCATACCTGGACAGCGAATCAGATGGTGCAAAACTACAACCCCCAGCATGAATGGACAGCCAACCAGATGGTGCGAAACTACAACTCCCAGCATGCCTGGACAGCCAACCAGATGGTGCAAAACTACTACTCCCAGCATGCACGGACAACCAACCAGATGGTACAAAACTACAATCCCCAGCATGTCGTCCCCCCCTTTTTTTTTAATTAGTTTTTGGTATTCTTGCTTGGCTGTTAGGGCATGCTGGAAATAAATTGTTTTGCAACAGCAAAAAGCACCCAGGTTGGGAAACAGCATCACTGACCATGGCGAATCTACTGCAAATGTTTCAAACTAATGGTAAGATGAATCTGATCGAAACAGAGATACAATTCAATACTAACACAGACGGCATGCTGCTAGTTGTAGTTTTGCAACATCTGGAGGGCCACAGTTTGGAGACCTCTGAATTAGGTATAAGAATTTTAGTATAGAATTGTATGAACCAGATGGACACAAAATTCATAATGTGAATGCAGCCTTAAAGGGGTACTCGCCCCTAGACATAAGATGTCTGATCACGGGGATCCGGCTGATGGGGACCCCCACTATCTCCCTGCTGCACCCGGTGTTCGTTTAGAGCGTCGGGTGCTGTGTCGGAGGCTTGTGACGTCACGGCCACGCCCCCTCAATGCAAGTCTATGGGTTGGGGGCAGGACGAATTACACGTCCCCTCCCATAGACTTACATTGAGGGGGCGTGACCATGACATCATTGGTGTGGCTGTGACGTCACGAGCCTCCGCCCCGAATCACCAGTCATCTGTCATGGAGGAAAGTTTGTCTGCGGTGCCGCAGCAGAAATCGCAGAGGTCCCCAGCGTTGGGACCCAGCGATCAGACCTCTTATCCCCTATCCTTTGAATAGGAGACAAGATGTCTAGGGCTGGAATACCCCTTTAACCCCTTAATAACAATGGACGTAAATGTACGTCATGGTACCGTGGTACTTAACGCACCATGACATACATTTACGCTCCGCCATGACCGCGAGCACTGGACCCGTGCGCGCGTCACGCACGGCAGGTCCCGGCTGCTATCAGCAGCCAGGGACCCGCCGGTAATGGCAGACATCCGCGATCGCGTGGATGTCCGCCATTAACCCCCTCAGATGCCGTGATCAATACAGATCACGGCATGTGCAGCAGTGCGGTACTTTAAATGGGTGATCGGATCATCTGCAGCGCTGCCGCAGGGATCCAATCATCCAGCATGGCGGCCGGAGGTCCCCTCACCTGGCTCCGGCCGTCTCCTGTGGTCTTCTGCTCTGGTCTGAGATCGGGCAGACCAGAACAGAAGATCGCCGATAATACTGAGCAGTGCTATGCCCTATGCATAGCACTGAACAGTATTAGCAATCAAAGGATTGCTATAGATAGTAGGGATCGACCAATTATTGGGCATTATCGGTATCGGCCATTACCTTGCCGATAAGCCGATAATGCCCCCGACCCGCTGCACCGCACCGCCCCCATTGCCTCCCCCATCCCCGGTTTTATAATTACCTGTTCCCGGGGTCCACGCTACTTCTGGCTCCTGCTGCGTCCTGCGTTATGCTGTGCACAATGACGACTTGACGTCACCGTCAGTGCGCACAGTGACAGCTCAGGAGGACGCCACCGGAGCCAGATGTAGAGTGGACCCCGGGAACAGGTAATTATAAAACCGGGGATGGGGGAGGCAATGGGGCCGGGGCGGTGTGGTGGGGGCGTGGAGTGGTGCGGCGGTGGGGGGAGTGGGCGATCGCGGTGGCGGTGATAGGACTCAGGACCCCCGGACAGGCAGGGGGAGAGAAGCGGGTACCGATTATCGGTATCGGCCCTAAAAAAACTATATCGGTCGATCCCTAATAGTCCCCTATGGGGGCTATTAAAGTGTGAAAAATAAAGTAAATAAAAAAAAGTTTCAAAAAATTGAAAAATCCCCTCCCCCCAATAAAAATGTCAAATGTCCTTTATTCCCACTTTACCCCCAAAAAAGTGTAAAAATAAATAAATAAAAATAATGAATACACATATTTGGTATCGCCGCATGCGCAAATGTCCGAACTATTAAAATATAATGTTATTGATCCCATACGGTGAACGTATAAAAAAAAAAAAATTGCTGCTTTTTTTTTGTCACATTTTATCTTAAAACATTTTAAAAAAAACATTTATAAAAGTTTTATATACACAAATGTGGTATCAATAAAAAGTATAGATCATGGCGCAAAAAATGAGCCCTCTTACCGCCGCTTATACAGAAAATTTAAAAAGTTATAGGTTGTCAGAATAGAAGGATTTAAAATGTACTAATTTGGTTAAAAAGTTTGTGATTTTTTTTTTTTTTTTTTTAGCGCAACAATAATAGAAAAGCATATAACATGGGGATCATTTTAATCGTATTGACCCAGAGAATAAAGAACACATGTCATTTTTACCATAAATTGTACGTTGTGAAAACGAAACCTTCCAAAATTAGCAAAATTGCGGTTTTCTTTTTAATTTCCCCACACAAATAGTATTTTTTTGGTTGTGCCATACATTTTATGGTAAAGTGAGTGATGGCATTACGCAGGACAACTGGTCGCACAAAAAACAAGCCTCATACCTGTCAGGAACTGTCCAGAGTAGGAGCAAATCCCAATGGCAAACCTCTCCTGCTCTGGACAGTTCCTGACATGGACAGAGGCGTCTGCAGAGAGCACTGTGGTCAGACAAAACTTTCTCTGGAACATACAGCAGCTGATAAGTACTGGAAGGATTAAGATTTTTGAAGTAATTTACAAATCTGTTTAACTTTCTGGCACCAGTTGATTAAAATAAAATAAAATGTTTTCCACCGGAGTCCCCCTTTAGATTATGCTCACACGTATGCAGATTTGATGCGCAGGAATTTCTGCTGCAGATTTCAATGTAAACTAAATGACTGAGCACCGCTTCTAATCGGCAGTTTCATTTCTGCACAGGATCCTGTATGTGCGAACGTACCCTTAAAGTGAATGAAGCCATGGTGTAATACCACACACGACCTGAGGAAAGGCGCAGCGCTGTTTTTGGATCAAACCAGCCATGTTCTCATCCAAAAACAACCCCTTTAAAGCCCCTCCACCCCGGGGGCAGCTTATGAGTTTCCTGTTGTACAAAGCTTTATTTAGATTTTTTTGTTTCTTTTGTTTCCTGAGGATCTTATAAGAATGTGAATGGGATTTAATTTACATTACATTGAATTGGAAATAACCTGGGACAAATACAGAAGCAACAAGGGACAATGGCGCGGGTGCGGCACGGTGTGTACATGTAAATACGTTCAGCACATTCCTGCTGATATCTGTAGCTTTCACGCTGCAGTGTCGCTTCAGTGTGTCAGCTCCCGGCATGTGACACAAGTTCTTTAGGGTGGGCACATATCTGTGTACTATTGTAAGCAAAAGAAGAAAGCAGCGCTCCCCGAGTTGTGCACCGATGCCTACCAGCCAGGGTCCCGCTCCAGGATCCTCTAAGTCAGTGGTTCTCAACCTGGGTTCGATCGAACCCCAGGGGTTCGGTGAGTCAGTTCGGCAGGGAAGGTCGCAACAGGACAGGCAAACAATTGCTTGGGGCCCCGAGCTGAGCTGGTGTTTGCCCGTCTTGTAACGACAGGGCAATTCCCCCCCCCCCCCCATCACTATTAACTCCCTGCGGCCCTGCGTTAAGTTTAAAAACGCAGGGCCGCCGGGACATAGCGCACGCCGGGATGTCACTGAGGTCCCGTGCGTGTGCCCATGGAAACGAAGGCGCCGAGGACCGGAGGATAGAGAAGGAGGAAGACGCGCGCTGGCCAGCTTGGTAAGTGACCAGCAGCACGTCATCTTCGTTGCTCCGACCACCGGTCCCGAGACCTACTGCTATAGCCGGAGCGGTGGTCTGAAGTGGGCAGTACACAGGCATACACTGTATATGGCTGAAGGCTGTATGTCTGTGGGGGAACATTGCCTACATCAGTGGTCTTCAACCTGTGGACCTCCAGATGTTGCAAAACTACAACTCCCAGCATGCCCGGACAGCCGTTGGCTGTCCGGGCATGCTGGGAGTTGTAGTTTTGCAACATCTGGAGGTCCGCAGGTTGAAGACCACTGGCCTACATAATGTGGGGGAACTCTGCCTGCCTAATGTGGGGGAACTCTGTCTGCCTAATGTGGGGGAACACTGCCTGCCTAAGGTGGGGGAACACTGCCTGCCTAAGGTGGGGGAACACTGCCTGCCTAAGGTGGGGGAACTCTGCCTGCCTAAGGTGGGGGAACACTGCCTGCCTAATGTGGGGGGAACACTGCCTGCCTAATGTGGGGGGGAACACTGCCTGCCTAATGTGGGGGGGAACACTGCCTGCCTAATGTGGGGGAACACTGCCTCCCTAATGTGGGGGAACACTGCCTGCCTAATGTGGGGGAACACTGCCAGCCTAATGTGGGGGAACACTGCCTGCCTAATGTGGGGGGAACACTGCCTGCCTAATGTGGGGGGAACACTGCCTGCCTAATGTGGGGGAACACTGCCTGCCTAATGTGGGGGGAACACTGCCAGCCTAATGTGGGGGAACACTGCCTGCCTAATGTGGGGGAACACTGCCAGCCTAATGTGGGGGGAACACTGCCAGCCTAATGTGGGGGAACACTGCCTGTCTAATGTGGGGGAACACTGCCTGCCTAATGTGGGGGAACACTGCCTGCCTAATGTGGGGGAACACTGCCTGCCTAAGGTGGGGGAACTCTGCCTGCCTAAGGTGGGGGAACTCTGCCTGCCTAAGGTGGGGGAACATTGCCTGTCTAATGTGGGGGAACACTGCCTGCCTAATGTGGGGGAACACTGCCTGCCTAATGTGGGGGAACACTGCCTGCCTAATGTGGGGGAACACTGCCATTGTTGAGAGTGGCACTTGCCAAGGTAAAGCCGCGCATTTCTGAACTGGTTTCTGAAAGACAACAGCAGAAGTCACTGATTTCCAGTAAATATTCATTATGTTTTTGTGTGAAAATCCTGTTTTCATGGTTTTGTTCTTTGTTCTTAATGGTTTTGTTCATTTTGTGCACCTATTCATAAATATATACTTAAATATATACCTCCTATGTTTTGAATTTGAAAAAATCATATTTTATTTTTCCAATTAAGAGGGGTTCGGTGAATGCGCATATGAAACTGGTGGGGTTCAGCACCTCCAACAAGGTTAAGAACCACTGCTCTAAGTATATTCCAAGGAAAAGGCAGCGGTTCTCCAATATGGTGAGAAAGGGGGATTATTTATTCATCTCAATGTGCAGCGACATTTCGAGGTCTCATACATCATTATCAAGCAACTTGTGTAACATGTGACTATTTATGGCCACGCAGGGCCAATCAAGCAATTTACATAATTAAGTGAATAAAACATATTGTGACATAAGAACAAAGTGTAATCATAAGGAATAGCCATATGTATATACTCCAAAACAATACGATGGCATTCGATCAGGTGTATATACAGATACAATGCGTTCTTTAATAGTGTCTCAGGAGCATCACATACATACAACATACAAGTGTTAAAGGGGTACTCCGGCCCCAAGACATCTTATCCCCTATCCAAAGGGGAGTCTTCTGCCTCCCGACCACGGGGACGGAGTATCATGATGTGACGACTCCGCCCCTGTGTGACGTCACGCCCCACCCCCTCAATGCAAGTCTATGGGAGGGGGCGTGACGGCCGTCACGCCCCCTCCCATAGACTTGCATCGAGGGGGCGGGATGTGATGTCACACCGGGGCAGAGTCGTGACATCACAATACTCCATCCCCGTGGTCGGGAGGCATAAGGCTGAGAGCCTCCAGCACTTCCGGCAGTACTTACAGGTGGGTGCCGCATGCTAGATTGCGGGGGTCCCCCAGCGGTGGGACCCCCGCGATCAGACATCTTATCCCCTAAACTTTGGATGGGAGAGAAGATGTCTTGGGGCCGGAGTACCCCTTTAATTAGATGGAGACGGGGACGGAGTCACTTACCATAAGCCGCATTACAATCGGTGTAGTGTACATCGTGGATACAGGTATTTCCGGGATGCGCCTTGTGAACCGGATGTGACGACGTGAGTTGCTCTCACATGTCATGTCATGTGACAACAGTTACTATGGAGCTAGGACGCTATCCTCGGTGCATGCGCATGACAGGTTCAAAGGGTCACAGCGCCATTATATGTATGGGAATCAGTGCCCATATCCCGTAATGTCCACACAGCAATCTTCTGTTATGGTTATTTGCACAACAAGATCCGGGGGGCCACGGAAGTCGTAGCATACCAAGTCCTATAAACTAGGGCAGTCCTTACCGTTGCCATAGGCGACGGAACAGGATCGCCCACAGTGCATACTTTACATCCGAAGAAGTGTGACACAAGCTTGGGGATGGCACATAGATTGCACAGAAGTTAAAGGGGTTCTCCACCATAAGGTGATTTTAGTACTTACCTGGCGGACAGTAATGGTCATGCTTAGGAAGGATCTGCGCTTGTCTTGGGGTAAATGGCTATGTTGTGAGATTACCATAACACTGTGGCTAGCTGTTTGTGAACTTGTATTTCCTGTTTAACTTTTCTTTTTTTGACTACAAATCCCACAATTCCATTTTCCTCCCTCCCACACATCAGCCACCCCACCCATTGAAACATAAATGAGCTGCATCCATTCAAAAGACCTGTGGTTTTCAATCGGGGTGCCTGCAGCTGTTGCATTAGTTGCAGATTGATCTCTCTCCCACCAAGCGATCGCTCCAACCATTGAAGCAGACAGGCTCCCTGTCATCAGCTGACTAGTGAGTCAGGTCTCGGCCGCATTGCAACCTGGGAAAAATCCGAGACAGCAGTAATTTTGTATGCTGATAAAAATAAATATTGAGGTGAAAATCATATACGAATTGTGAGAAAACCGTCACACACAGGTACAGACACTATATTATGAACTACACTAACTTTACAGCCCCTGTAGCATAGTCAAATAAAAAAAATTCCTGGACTACCCCTTTAACCAACATTGTTACATGATCTGGAAGGGCTGAGCAGATTTATCGGTTTCAAAATACTTTCTAGACAGCTGAAGAAAGTAAGTTGTCCAGCGCAAATGGAGATCACAAAGCTGTTTATTAGAATAAAAACTCAGGACATGGACAGCACAGAAAGGGTGACGCGTTTCGGCCCACCTAATGGGCCTTAGTCATACCAACTTTCTAGACAGCGTCCACAATGAGAGGGATTTGAAATTTACGTTTATTGATCATGTCCCACTACCGAAACGAAACGTGGTGGTAATCGTATAGCCAAATTAAAACGGAAAGAATTATGGTGGATCCATCAGTTGGACACCTTAAAGGGGTATTCCAGGAATCTTTTTTTTATTTGACTATGCTACAGGGGCTGGAAAGTTAGTGTAGTTCATAATATAGTGTCTAGACCTGTGTGTGATGGTTTTCTCACAATTCTTCTGTGATTTTCACCCCAATATTTATTTTTACCAGCATACAAAATTACTGTTGTCTCGTATTTTTCCCAGCTTGCAATGCGGCCGAAACCTGACATTGTCAGGTCTATAATATTCTGATATATTGATCGCTATATTTATACTCATATGCCTTTGCTAAATATTATATGCTAATGCTAAATATCGCAGAAGAACTTTGCTTTCCTTAATTCAAAACATTTCAGCTGCTCTTTGCACGTAATAAAGAACCTTGAGATGGAGATTATGGAGGCAAGAAGTCTAAACATTGGGCTTTGTGGAATAATTTAGAAATCTCAAGTTTTACCCTTCAACCCATATACATCAAAATGCTATCTGCTTCTGACTCCGAATAGAGGCCTTGAGACGACTCCATGCGGGAGTAGAAAGACTAAACATCTGACGAACAGAGAACTTTTGCCAAGAAATTAATGGACACTAGATATGCTAATATAATATTTGAACAACCATTCAAACTGTAACATATTAATTGTGATGTCATAACTGACCCTCCCTAAACCTCCTTCTTTGCACAAAACCAACTGTTTTTCCTGAATTAAAAGAGAACTCCCGGGGATACCGAGGAGGGAACTCATACCAACCTGGCCTGGTGTGAATTTTCTTACGTCGACACTCGGAAAAAATAGTACAGCGGTAGTCATTCACAGATTATGGCCGCACATTAACCAATCCTTAACAACATCACTAGTCAGCTGATGACAGGGAGCCTGTCTGCTTCAATGGGTGGCGGGATCAATCTGCAACTAATGCAATAGCTGGAGGCACCCTGCTTGAAAACCACACTGCTTTGAATGGATGCAGCTCATTTATGTTTCAATGGGTAGGGTGGCTGATGTGTGGGAGGGAGGAAGATGGAATTGTGGGATTTGTAGTAAAAAAAAAAAGAAAAGTCAAACAGGAAATACCAGTTCACAAAAAGCTAGCCACAGTGTTATGGTAATCTCACAACATAGCCATTTAGCCCCAAGACAAGCGCAGATCCTTCCTAAGCATGTCCATTACTGTCTGCCAGGTACGTACTAAAATCACCTTATGGTGGAGAACCCCTTTAATTATAGTTTTAGCATCATTTGTAGTTTCTCTTACATAGAGTAATTTATATTGTAACACATAGATAATGAATTCTGTGTTGCACGTTGGGTAATGTTTGATTGGGGTGAATGAACACATTACCTTTCTTCATGTATGTGCAGTTTACACATACCCAACAAGGGAATGACCCTTTGTTAGGGGTAGATATAAACCTAAGTGAAGATTTTTGAGTGCCCACATCCGCTTTTACCTATTGATCTTTTAGATTGGTTGGGCGTTTGTATGACATGATGGGCGGATTGGCAAATTCTTGGATGTGTCCCATGCCTGTCTCTAAGATATGCCAATACTGTCTTACAATGTTAGTAATTTTATTGGACATGTCGGAGTAGGTGGAAATAAATGCAGTCCTCTGGTTGTTCTTGTCTGTTGGTTTTGGATCCAGTAAGGTCTGTCTATTCATAGCGAGCACCTTCTCTTTAGCTTGTGTGACTAATTTTTCTGGATAACCCTCTGTTTAAAACTGCTCATCATATTATCTAATGCAGTGGTTCTCAACCTTTTTGGTGACTGTACCCCCAAAGGCTGAAAGTATGTCCGCGGGTACCCCCTTGTGTGGAAATTCACGCGGACAAAAGGCATGTTCTTACCTTTATACTAATGGGATACTTAATCCCCTTGTTCTTTTATTCCCTCCTCCATCTTTATCCCATTGTGCCATTAAGATGGCACAAGGGGGATAAGATGGCACAGGGGGGTTAAGATGGAGGGGGAATAATGGCACAAGGGGATAAAGATGGAGGGGGAATAATGGCACAAGGGGATAAAGATGGAGGGGGAATAATGGCACAAGGGGAAAAAGATGGAGGGGGGAATAATGGCACAAGGGGATAAAGATGGAGGGGGGAATAATGGCACAAGGGGATAAAGATGGAGGGGGGAATAATGGCACAAGGGGATAAAGATGGAGGGGGGAATAATGGCACAAGGGGATAAAGATGGAGGGAGGAATAATGGCACAAGGAGATTAAAATAGGGGGGGGGGCGCAAGAGGACCAGAGGGAGGGAGGAATAATGGCACTAGAGATTAAGATGGATGGGGGAGGGTTAATCATTACTCCCCCCCCCCCCACCGCCATATTAATCCCCTTGTGCCATTATCCCCCATCCCTCTGATCCCCCTTTGCCATTCTCCCCCTCCATATTAATGCCTTGTACTTTATTTCTCCCCATCCCTCCTCATCCCCCCCTCCGCCATTATCCCTCTCCCCCTCCATCTTAATGCCTTGTGCTCCATCCCATACAACCCCCCCTCCCTCCGTCCCTTGCACTTATTTTTAACTTTTTTTTTTTTTACTTTACCGGGCATCCTGCCTTTCCCCTGTTGCCTGTTCCTTCATGCAGCACGTCCCGTTTGGCAGGGCCGCACTGACGTGTGACGGCACCTCCACGCAACGTCAGGGGAGGTCACACGTCTTCCCGGCAACCACGCAGCTCCCTTACAGGCTATGCGCTGACAAATACTGGCCAATGCATGGCCGGTCTTTGTCAGCACTTTGGCGTACCCCTGCTCAACCCGTGGGGTAACCCTAGGGGTATGCGTACCATGGGTTGAGAACCCCTGGTCTAATGCAGGTTCTACTTTTTTGGCTGATCGGTAGAGATCTAATCATACTTTGTGGATGATTATTGTCAAACCTTAACATAGAATTACAATCTGTTTGTTTTATGAAGATATCTGTCTTAAGATGATTGTCCACTACATAGACCATCGTATCCAAGAACTGGATACGGCTCATGGAGGAGGTCAAGGTGAACTGTATGCTTGCAGTGATGGAATTAGGGAAGCTATGAAACTCAGTTGATCTGCTGTACCGGACCAGATCAAGAAGATATCATCAATATATCTTCACCACCCCAACACACGGCTGAAGCGGGGAGATACATAGATGGATGATTCTTCAATGCTTGCTACGTACAAATTGGCATAGGTTGGCGTACTGCTGGGCGATGTACCGTTTCATACCAAATATCGGTGTGTTTTTTCTGTACTATATTAATTTTTCCCTATACCGCAATACCGGTCGGGCCCCTCCCCTCGAATTAATGAATTATCAGCCACAGTGCACTGGGGAACTAATCATATATGACCCACTGGTGCTGTCCCGCTTTTCCTCACCCCCTCCCCCACCAAATGAACTATCAGCCGCAGCGCTGTGCCCACATCGGGGGACTGATCATGTTACCCGCTGGCGCTGCTCTCCTTCACCTGTGAGCCGCGGGCGCAGAACGGAGACGGAAGCTGTCACCTCCCCCTGCAAGCGCTGAAAGCCAGTGGGCGCTGCAAAACTTATGATCAGAAGTTTTGCAGCGCCCACAGCCCACTGGCTTTCAGCGCTTGCAGGGGGAGGTGACAGCTTCCATTCTCCGCTCTGCGCCCGCGGCTCAAAGGAGGAGAAGGAAGGCAGCGCCTGCGGGTAACATGATTAGTGCCCCGATGTGGGGACAGCGCTGCGGCGAATGAGTTCATTCGGTGGGGGGGAGGAAAAGCAGAGCAGCGCCCGCGGGTCATATATGATTAGTTCCCCAGCGCACTGCGGCTCATAATTCATTCGAGGGGGGGGGGCGGATAGGGGGAAATAAGTAAACAAGTGAGAAAAAAAAATACCGTCAAACACTGTGGAACCGCCATAAGTTTGAAAAACACCGTGATACACATTTTTTGGTCATACCGCCCAGCACTAGGTTGGCGCCATATTTGTGCCCATGGCCGTCCCCGTTAATTGGATATAAAAAAACATAATTGAAAGAGAAATATGTTTAGGTCAGTACCAGTTGTAAAAGTTGAATGAGAAAGTCTGTTTGTTCTGTAGAGAAATCTGTGGAAATCATGGACCGCACTGCCTGTATGTGGAATGGAGGTGTACAGTGATGTCCAGAGATGCCAGTATGATGTTTGGAGGGACCTGTATATTTCTGATTTTGTTCAAAAAAATCTCCGGTGTCCTTAAGATAGGACTTAGTGCCATATACCGTACATATGGTCTAACAATCCTATCTAAGAAGATGGAGATGAGATTGTCAAAGATTCACAATCAGTCTCGCGGGTGGAGTATGCACACTTTTGTGTGTGTACTATTTTATATATATTTTTTTTCAGTTGTAGGGAATAGTGTTGTCTACTCTGCTATTCCATACTGCACCGTTCCCCAACTTGTATCTCTTAAGCTGTTGCAGAACTACAACTCCCAGCATGTCCTGACAGTTTTCAGTTCCTCTATTCCTCTAATCTTTTACTTACTTCATCAGTTTTTCCCAACCAAGCTGCCTCCAGCAGTTGCAAAACTACAATTCCCAGCACGCCCGGACAGCCAAAGGCTGTCCGGGCATGCTGGGAGTTGTAGTTTTGCAACAGCTGGATGCAGCCTAGTTGGGAAACACTGGTAAAGGCATGTTTCATGTAAAAAATAAAAAAAAAAAAATTAAATACAGTATATTGCACATTTTTTTTTTTTTTACATTAAAGGGGTATTCCAGGAAAAAAACTTTGTTAAACAGATTTGTAAATTACTTCTATAAAAAAAATCTTCATCCTTTCAATAATTATCAGCTGCTGAAGTGGAGTTATTGTTTTCTGTCTGGTGCTCTCTGCTGACATCTCTGCTTGTCTCGGGAACTGCACAGAGTAGAAGAGGTTTGTTATGGGGGATTTGCTTCTAAACTGGGCGGATCCCGAGACGCGTGTCATCAGAGAGCACTTAGACAGAAAAGAACAACTCAACTTCATCAGCTCATAAGTACTGAAAGGATTAAGATTTTTTAATAGAAGTAATTTACAAATCTGTTTAACTTTCTGGAGCCAGTTGATATATATATATATATAAAAAAGTTTTTTCCTGGAATACCCCTTTAATAATGTAATCCAGTGCCCCCTAAATTGTAGCTCTCAAGCTGTGGCACAACTACAACTCCCATTATGTCCTTACAGCCCTCAGGTCCTCTGCTTATTCCTGTATTTATCATTAACTTGCTATATGGATTGTAAAGGGTTGTGAAAGATTAAAAGGGTCAATCGAATGCCATAAGGTCATGATGGGACTTGTAGTACTTTTGCTACAGCATCAGAGCCAAGGTACAACTCCCATCATGCCTTTTAGAGCATATGACTGATCCTTCCATCTTATATCAGTGTTCGCCAACCTCCAGGAGAATTAGCATAATGGAGGAACCGCAGGTTGGCGAACACAACATTACAGTGTTAATGTAGCACAGTTTTTTTTCCCAACCAATGTGCCTCCAGCAGTTGCAAAACTACAACTCCCAGCATGCCCGGAAGCACTGGCCTATTCAGTAGCATCCATTGGGAAACGACCAATATACCCCTAGGATCTCGTCACAAAATGTATTGCACGTTTAACGCTTACGTGAAATGTATAAATAACATACACAACTTTATGTTTCTTTTATGTACGTAATAAATGTGTCGCCATACGATACATTTAATTAACGTTGTAAATTATCTTGTACAGTTCAAATGAAGTCGTGTCTCTGCGCACACCTGAAAATGGAAAATAAATAGATACATTAAATCAGAGCTTTATAAATTGATGTATCCAGGAGCAAGAAAAAAAGTGTGTGATGATCATTACTGTCCCCTCATCTCTTCTCCTGTGTGATGATCATTACTGTCCCCTCATCTCTTCTCCTGTGTGATGATCATTATAGTCCCCTCATCTCTTCTCCTGTGTGATGATCATTATAGTCCCCTCATCTCTTCTCCTGTGTGATGATCATTTCTGTCCCCTCATCTCTTCTCCTGTGTGATGATCATTATAGTCCCCTCATCTCTTCTCCTGTGTGATGATCATTATAGTCCCCTCATCTCTTCTCCTGTGTGATGATCATTTCTGTCCCCTCATCTCTTCTCCTGTGTGATGATCATTATAGTCCCCTCATCTCTTCTCCTGTGTGATGATCATTATAGTCCCCTCATCTCTTCTCCTGTGTGATGATCATTACTGTCCTCTCATCTCTTCTCCTGTGTGATGATCATTACTGTCCTCTCATCTCTTCTCCTGTGTGATGATCATTACTGTCCTCTCATCTCTTCTCATGTGTGATGATCATTTCTGTCCCCTCATCTCTTCTCCTGTGTGATGATCATTTCTGTCCCCTCATCTCTTCTCCTGTGTGATGATCATTTCTGTCCCCTCATCTCTTCTCCTGTGTGATGATCATTTCTGTCCCCTCATCTCTTCTCCTGTGTGATGATCATTATTGTCCCCTCATCTCTTCTCCTGTGCGATGATCATTATTGTCCCCTCATCTCTTCTCCTGTGTGATGATCATTATTGTCCCCATCACTGGGATGTTAAAAATAGAAGTATACTTTATGTATTTCTTATTTTTATATATAGATATACACACACACACACACACACAGTTATGGCCGCAAATGTTGGCACCCCTGATATTTTTTAAGAAAATGAAGTATTCCTCACAGAAAAGCATTGCAGTAACACATGTTTTGCTATACACATGTTTATTCCCTTTGTGTGTATTGGAACTAAACCAAAAAAAGGGGGGGGGGGCATAATGTCACCAAACTCCAAAAATGGTCTGGACAAAATTATTGGCACCCTTAACTTAATATTTGGTTGAACACTCTTTGGCAAAAATAAGTGAAATCAGTGTCTTCCTATAACCATCAATAAGCTTCTTACACCTCTCAGCCGGAATGTTGGACCACTCTTCCTATAACCATCAATAAGCTTCTTACACCTCTCAGCCGGAATGTTGGACCACTCTTCCTATAACCATCAATAAGCTTCTTACACCTCTCAGCCAGAATGTTGGACCACTCTTCCTTTACAAACTGCTCCAGGTCTCTTATTGGAAGGCGCCTTTTCCCAACAGCAATTTTAAGATCTCTCCACAGGTGATCAATGGGATTTAGATCTGGACTCATTGCTGACACTTCGGAACTCTCCAGCGCTTTGATGTCATCCATTTCTGGGTCTTTTTGACGTATGTTTGGGGTCATTGTCCTGCTAGAAGACCCAAGATTTTGGACACAAACCCAGCTTTCTAACACTGGGCTGTACAGTGCGACCCAAAATCCATTGGTAATCCTGAGATTTCATGATGTCTTGTACACATTCAAGGCCCCCAGTGCCAGAGGCAGCAAAACAACCCAAAACATCACTGACCTCCACCATATTTCACTGTAGGTACTGTGTTCTTTTCTTTGTAGGCCTCATTCCGTTTTCGGTAAACAGTAGAATGATGGGCTTTACCAAAAAGCTCTATCTTGGTCTCCTCTGTCCACAAGACGTTTTCCCAGAAGGATTTTGGTTACTCAAGTTCATTTTGGTAAAATGTAGTTTTGCTTTATTATGTCTCTGTGTCAGCAGTGGGGTCTTCCTGGGTCTCCTCCATAGTGGGGTCCTCCTGGGTCTCCTCCATGGTGGGGTCCTCCTGGGTCTCCTCTATAGTGGGGTCCTCCTGGGTTTCCTCCATAGTGGGGTCCTCCTGGGTCTCCTCCTTAGTGGGGTCCTCCCGGGTCTCCTCCATAGAGGGGTCCTCCTGGGTCTCCTCCATAGTGGGGTCCTCCTGGGTCTCCTCCATAGTGGGGTCCTCCTGGGTCTCCTCCATAGAGGGGTCCTCTTGGGTCTCCTCCATAGTGGGGTCCTCCTGGGTCTCCTCCATAGTGGGGTCCTCCTGGGTCTCCTGCCATAGCTTTTCATTTCATTTAAATGTCAACGGATAGTTCACGCTGACACTGATGCTCCCTGAGCCTGCAGGACAGCTTGAATATCTTTGGAACTTGTTTGGGGCTGCTTATCCACCATCTGGACTATCCTGCGTTGACACCTTTCATCAATTTTTCTCTTCATATATAAATAACCTCATTATAACTTCTTGATAATGTTGCGCACTGTGGACAAAGGCAAATCTAGATCTCTGGAGATGGACTTGTAACCTTGAGATTGTTGATATTTTTCCACAATTTTGGTTCTGAAGTCCTCAGACAGTTCTCTTCTCCTCTTTCTGTTGTCCATGCTTAGTGTGGCACACACAGACACACAATGCAAAGACTAAGTGAACTTCTCTCCTTTTTATCTGCTTTCAGGTGTGATTTTTATATTGCCCACAATTGTTACTTGCCCCAGGTGAGTATAAAGGAACATCACATGCTTGAAACAATCTTATTTTCCCACAATTTTGAAAGGGGCCAATAATTTTGTCCAGACCATTTTTGGAGTTTGGTGACATTATGTCCAATTTGCTTTTTTTCCTCCCTTTTTTGGTTTAGTTCCAATACACACAAAGGGAATAAACATGTGTATAGCAAAACATGTGTTACTGCAATCCTTTTCTGGGAGAAATACTTAATTTTTTTTGAAACATTTCAGGGGGGACAACATTTACGGCCATGACTGTATACGCAGAGGTACAGGGCTAAAGTGCCATGAACAAAGCGCATATTGCCCAAACAGGGCCATATAGCCCTGTTTGGGCCGTATGCGGTTTGTTCACGGCACTTTAGCCCTGTACCTCTGTGTATACGTCGGCAACCTACGGAATAAGACAAGCCAACATATACTACAATGGCCCTGATTTACTAAGAGTGTCGGGTTATTTTCAGAGTGTTTTTTTTGTTCCTGACTATTTATCAATGTGTATAAGTTAGCACCGCCCCCTCATGATGTCATGCCCCACCCCTCAATGCAAGTCTATGGGAGGGGGCGTGACACGCCCCCTCCCATAGCCTTGCATTGAGGGCCGGGGTGTGACATCATGAGGGGGCGGGGCTATGATGTCACGAGCTCCCGGCGCAGGCTCCAGCGTTCAAAACAGTTTGTTCCAAATGCTGAGCAGCGGAGTACCCCTTTAAAGGATTTTGCATAAGCACAGTAAAAAGTACTATTGTAAAATAATATAAATATGTAAAATGTGAAAGTAAAGAAGTAGTGATCGCTTTAACTTTTCACAGCAGAGATACAGACCCATGACGGGGGCTGTTTAAAAATAGAAATATCGCCTACGTCCCGAAAGGAATCACTAGTGTCTGCTTCTGATAGCAGCCAGGACCTGCCATGCATGACGGCAGCAACGGTCCGGTGCTCGCGGTCATGACGGAGCGTAAATGTACGTCATGGTGCGTTAAGTACCACGGCACCATGACGTACATTTAAGTCCATTTTCGTTAAAGGGTTAACGGTATACGTCGGCATCCTGCTTTCGACAGGGTGCCACAAATAGGAATAATGATGGCAGACATAGGTGTTCGTACCCTCAGACAGGTTGAAGCCGTCTATGACTAAGGGCTGGGTTCACATCACGTTTTCTCCCATACAGGAGCGCATACGGCAGGGGGGGAGCTAAAACCTCGCGCTCCCATATGTAATTCATTTCAATGAAACGTTCGGTCCGGTCGGCTAATTTTTGCGTCGTATGCGCTTTTACAACCGGACCTAAAACCGTGGTTGACCACAGTTTTAGGTCCGGGGGAAAAGCACATACGGCGCAAAAATGAGCCGACCGGACTGAACGTTTCACTCTCATTGAAATGAATTACATACGGGAGCGCATACGAAAGCATACGGGAGCGCGAGGTTTTAGCTCCCCCCTGCCGTGTCCTCTCCCGTATGGGAGAAAACGTGATGTGAACCCAGCCTAACATGGTATGAACCAAGCTGCACTCAAATGCATTTATCATTGTTGTGTAAATGAAGCATTTTTCTACACTTTTTTGTGTGCCGGTAATGTGTAGGAGCGCCAAATGTATTAAATGGCCGCAGAGCATTTGATAAATTTTATGCAGGTCACATTTTCTGAAATTTTATTCTTCACATACACCAAAAAAGCTAAGTCTGGGCTGGTGTCGTTTAGAGACTTTTCAGTGGCTTTGAGCCTTTTTTACGCCTTTTCACAAAAAGGCGCAGTTCATAAAACCCGTCCATATCATGTGTATTGCCAAAATCAGTGGATTACAACTCAAAATCACCAGAAATGTGTAAACCAGAAGGCGCAAATAAACCCTGCTTTTCTAAAAACCAGTCTAAAGACAATGATAAATGTCGTCATATATATATATATATATACCTCCTGAGCACAGGGGTTGTGTATTGGTGGCTGATGACGTCACTCCGCCCTCCTGCTCAGCATCAGTGGTGACACCTGAGGGCGGTCGTAGAGCGGCTGTCCCGGGGGTTCAGGTGATTATATAGGAGACGCCCTTCACTCTGTCTGTAACACGACGTAGTCTTCAGATCCCCATGGAGCAAGATGTCGCGAACGCTCCCGATCCAGGTAACGCGGTCACTACATTCCTTACAACAGAGATCATAAGTGACGGCAGAATTGAAAGATTTTTAACGATAAGTAGTGCAGTTTGCGCCATTTTTCTAGCTCGTGTGTCACTATTCACCAATGGCCCCCGCTGTCTTTTAGTGGGGTATTCACATGGGGTAGTGTCCTGCGTAGCCAAACCATGAGTGTTTTACCACCATTTTGTAATAGTTATTGGACGTATGTCTTCTACGCTTCATCTGTAGACTGCCCAACACCATTTTTTATTTATTTTTGATTTTGATTTTTATAAATGTTTAATTTTAAATAAAAATTTATTTTTACTCGTGCACATTATCGCCCAACACCATTTTTTATTTTCATTTTTATAAATGTTTAATTTTAAATAAAAATTTTTTTTTGTTTTTTACTCGTGCGCATTATCGCCCCGTATGAATACACGCCTAAGGGTAAATTCACAAGTACTGTATCCGCTGCAGATTTAATACTATGTAAATAAGTGTAACTAAAGGAATGAATACAGTACGTGTGAACATACCCTTAGGCTGTAGGAATTAACTACCCTTTAAAGGGGTACTCCGCCCCTAGACATCTTATCCAAAAGATAGGGGATAAGATGTCTGATTGCGGAGGTCCCGCCAGTGGGGACCCCCGGGATCTCTCCTGTAGCACCCCCTGTCATCTGGTGCACGGAGCGAACTTCGCTCCGTGCACCAGATGACAGGTGGTGCTGCAGAAGAAATTGCGGGGGTTCCCAGTGGCGGGACCCCCCGCAATCAGACATCTTATCCCCTATGTTTTGGAGAGGGGATAAGATGTCTAGGGGCGGAGTACCCCTTTAACTTCAATGGCTCCGCAGCAAATCCACTAGGGATTATGTGTGTGAACATAGCCGTACACTCAGGGCGTATATTTAGAGTTACGATGCAGCTTTTCACTCTGATCCGTGTGGATTTTGAGGCGGTTTTGGATGCAGATTACCCCATTCAGTAGGTGTCGTGTCGCTTTTATTTATTTTTTTCGCCGCGAGGATTTTCAAATGCGCATCTAACAAGTCCCATTAAAGACAATGAGCGGGAGTTTTAAAGCACAATTCAATCAAGTGTTGTTGACAAAGTCAGTGAGAAATTCTGTTGTGTGAACAAAGCCCTAAAGATGCTGCACACATTCCATAGCCAGGGGGGGAGTCGGATGTGACGGGGCCCAGGACTTCGCTTGTAGTTCGTGACAACTCATAAGTCTTCTTCATCACCATCCCCGGGGGACGTTCCTGCCCGCAGCGATGATGAGGTTATATAGTATCGGGGAGCGATACTTACCTAGTCCAGTGTTATCCGGGTGTAATCCTGCCCCCCAGTGTGATTGACAGCCCACATCACCGGAGCAGATCCATGACGCGGGCCCAGTCTGGGCTGTCAAGCACACTGATTACAGCTAGTTGGGACTAGGTAAGTATAGCTCCCCGCCCAGGGGACTACTTAAAGGGGTACTCCACTGGTTAGCATTCAGAACATTTAGTTGCCGCACGCTGGAGGGGTCAGCCATGCCCCCTCGTGACGTCATGCCCCACCCCCTCAATGCAAGTCTATGGGAGGGGGCGTGACAGTTGCCACGCCCCCTCCAATAGACTTGCATTGGGGGGGGCGGGACTGACTACCGCAGCGCACGCACAGTGTTGGGTACATTTAGTTACGAACGCTGGCCAGTGGAGTACCCCTTTAAAGGGGTACTCCGGTGGGAAAAAAAATGTTTTCTTTTAAGTCAACTGGTGCCAGAAAGTTTTGCCAGATTTTGTAAATTACTTTTATTTAAAAAAATCTTTATCCTTCCAGTACTTTTTAGCAGCTGTTTCTTTTTGAATTTCTTTTTTGTCTTGTCCACAGTGCTCTCTGCTGACACCTGATGCCCGTATCAGGAACTGTCCAGAGCAGGAGAAAATCCCCATTGCAAACCTATGCTGCTCTGGACAGTTCCTGATACGGGCATCAGGTGTCAGCAGAGAGCACTGTGGACAAGACAAAAAAACAATTTCAAAAAGAAAAGAATTTACTCGGTAGCATACAGCTGCTAAAAAGTACTGGAAGGATAAAGATTTTTTTTTAATAGAAGTCATGTACAAATGTTTTTAACTTTCTAGCACCATTTGATTTTGATTTAAAAAATAATAAAAATAAAAGGTTTCCAGCCAAAGGCTGTCCGGGCATGCTGGGAGTTGTAGTTTTGCAACATCTGGAGGCACTCTGGTTGGGAAACACTGATATATGAGATACTGAGGACGTGTCGGGGAGATTGCACAATACTGCGATCACACCGTCTGCTATTTGTTTGCGTTTATATTGGTTCCAGCACATGATCCGCCGTACGCCCACACAGAACACAGTGTGCAGGAAGCAGCGAGGGTGACGTCCTGGTTCTTTTTTTCTCCTTTTTGCTCCCTGTCGGGCCCAGGTTGTAAAATGTGCAGAATGTCTACCCGGAAAACACAGACAGACATTCCGCACACTTGCACAATCCGATGGGCGCTAGGACCGCTCGACAATGCATGTCCGAGCTAAAGCCGCGGAAAGAATAGCCATGTCTGTTTTCTTTTGCGGACACCAGGAACGGGATTTCTGCCGCAGAAATTCCACCGCGGGCTCAGTTCTGCAGAATCCCATTGAAATCAATGAGACTCTGCTGCAGCGGAATGTTCGTGCGGAATATTTCTGGTGGAATTCCGCACGGATATTCTGTCGTGTGAACATACCCTTAGGCTGCTTTCACACTATAGAAATACCTCCGTTATAAAAACCCTGGAAATCGTCCGTTAAAGGGCCGTTAGAAAATCCAATTATAGTCTATGGGATTTTTCGAATAGCCGTTTCAACCTGTTATCGCCCGTTATTACCGTATTTTTCAACGTATAAGACGCACTTTTTCTTCCCCAAAACTGGGGGGAAAAAGTCGGTGCATCTTATACGGCGAATACACCCCTATCGCTGCGGTCCCTGTGGCCATCAACGGCCGGGACCCGCGGCTAATACAGGACATCACCGATCGCGGTGATGCCCTGTATTAACCCTTCAGACGTGGCGATCAAAGCTGACCGCCGCGTCTGAAGGGAAAGTGACACTAACCCGGCTGTTCAGCGATTTCACTGCGGCGTCCCGAACAGCCGGACTGAATAGCCAGGTTAGTGCTTACAGGACACCAGGAGGGGCCTTACCTGCCTCCTCGGTGTCTTCTCCATTCAGGGATCCCCTGTATGGCCGGCGCTCTCCTTCCTCGTCATCACGTCTTCGCGTACGTGCGTCGGCGTGCGTAACGACGTGATGGCGGCGACGGAGAGCGAGGATACCCGGCCGGCAGCAGAGACGTTCCGGAGCGACGGGGACACGGCGACAGCGATGGAGCGACATCCGGGGCAGCGGTGACGGGTCCGGAGCGGCGGGGACACGTGAGTATTACCTCCTATGCAGTGGTCTTCAATCTGCGGACCTCCAGATGTTGCAAAATTACAACTCCGAGCATGCCCGGACAGCCAACGGCTGTCCGGGCATGCTGGGAGTTGTAGTTTTGCAACATCTGGAGGTCCGCAGGTTGAAGACCACTATTGGGTTAAAAATCTTTATTTTTTTAGATTTTGCCCCTATAAATTGGGTGCGTCTTATACGCCGGTGCGTCCTATAGGGCGAAAAATACGGTAATAACAGCCGTTATTTTGTGACGGACGAATGAACGGAAGAAATAGTGCATGCACGTTTTTTCTTCAATTTTGTTGCACAATGATTTTTTTTTTTCGTGGATTTTTGGGTAAAATGACTTATGTCACTGCAAAGTAGAATTGGTAGCGCAAAAAATTAGCCATAATATGGATTTTTAAGTGGGAAATTGAAAGGGTTTATTATTTTTAAAAGGTAAGGAGGAAAAAACAAACATGCAAAAAACTGAAAAACGCTGAGTCCTTAAGGGGTTAATATTCCACGATTACTAGCCCCAGAAAAGCGATAACTGTATAAATAAAAAATTTCTTGCGCTTAAATGGGAGTTCAGGTGCAGTAACTATGAAAGAAAAAAAAGAAAAATATATATATTTTTTTAATAACATTTTCCAATAATAATTTATTTTTCAATAATTAATTAACCCCTTAAGGACTGAGCCCTTTTTCGCAATTCTGACCACCGTCACTTTACGAGTTAATAACGCAAAAACGCTTTTACCGAATATTCTGATTCTGAGATCGTTTTTTTCGTGACATATTCTACTTTATTTTGGTGGTAAATTTTCGGCCTTACTTGCATCCTTTTTTGGTGAAAAATCCCCAAATTTCATGAAAATTTAGAAAATGTTGCATTTTTCTAACTTTGAAGCTCTCTAATTGTAAGGAAAATGGATATTCCTAATACATTTTATTTTTCTTCACAAATACAATATGTCCACTTTATGTTGGCATCATAAAATGGACATACTTTTGCTTTTTGAAAAAATTAGAGGGCTTCAAAGTAGAGCAGCAATTTTCAAAAATGTCATGAAAATTGCTAACTCTGAAGGGACAGATGTTACAGAACTACAACTCCCAGCATGCCTGGGCAGTCGAGGCATGTTGAGAGTTGTAGTTTGGCAACATCTGGAGGGCTACTGTTTGGGCACCAATGTAACAGTGGTCTCCAAACTGTGACCCTCCAGATGTTGCAAAACTACAACTCCCAGCATGCCCAGACAGCCTTTGGCTGTCTGGGCATGCTGGGAGTTGCAGTTTGGCCCCCCTAGTGGTTGCCACAGTAAAGATCGATTTACTTTCACTTTCAATTCCCCCCCACTGTCGATTCCCTACCTGATCAGGATCCAGCAGGCTCCAGCGAGGTTCCCAGGTATCTTCTCCTGCATCTTCTTCCCAGAGCCCCTTGACATCCAGGGGCGGGCAGAACCTGCGCTGCCATTGGTCAGAACTCCAGAACTTCTGACTAATGCCAGGGGATAGGAGGAGATCGCAGCTTTGCGACCTCACTCCTATACCTTAGGCTGATCGGGGCTGTTGCTGACAGCTCCGATCAGCCCTATTTTCCGGGTGATCGGGTCACCAGAGACCCGATCAGCCCGGAATTGGAGAAAATCGCATGTCTGAATTGACATGCGATTTTCTCCGATCGCCGACATGGGGGGGGTGGTGGCGGTCTCAGGACCCCCCTGGGCGATGTGCCAGGGTGCCTGCTGAATGATTTCAGCAGGCATCCGGCTCCAGTCCCCAACCGGCTAGCGGTGGGGACCGGATTTCCCACGGGCGTATGGATACGCCCTCGGTCCTTAAGGACTCGGCATGCAGGGCGTATCCATACGCCCTGTGTCCTGAAGAGGTTAAATAACACCTTTTCCCAAAAAACGAAATAAAAAAAACGAAATAAAAAAAAATTTCAACCGTTTCTGTGATTTCTATTCTAGCAAAAAGCTGGTGTGAAATTTTTGATGTAAAATGGACTCTCACCCCTATGAAAATATCACGTAAAACATGACATTTACATAGCCACGCCCACTTTTGCAAAACTGGTGAGATTAGTGTAAACCTTGGATAATTCTCATATAAAACACTTTGAATATCTGATGTGAACTTTTTTGCGCCAAAATTTTGGCGCGAAACTTGAAATTTTTGATGTGAAGAGTTTAGAATTGAGCGAACTTACAGTAAATTGGCTGGTAGCGAACCTCGCAGCTCGGCTGTTGATTACTTTAGTCTGCATAAATTAGTTCAGCTTTTCAAGGCTTCAATTGCCTGGAAAAGGTGGATACAGACCCAGGAGGCCTAAGACTGTCATCTTGGACTTTTCCAGGCAAACAGAGTCCTTGGAAAGCTGAATTAATTCATGCAGACTAAAGTAATCATTACTACGAGCCAATTTACTGTAAGTTCGCTCAACTCTAGAAGAGTTTTGAATATAACCCCCACTGTGTTTTCTACGACCACTTAGGATTCACAACGCTTTTTGTTTTTTGTTATGGTTTATTTAAAGGGGTATTCCAGGAATTTTTTTATTTGACTATGCTACAGGGGCTGTAACGTTAGTGTAGATCATAATATAGTGTCTGTACCTGTGTGTGACGGTTTTCTCACAATTCTTCTGTGATTTTCACCCCAATATTTATTTTTACCAGCATACAAAATGACTGCTGTCTCGGATTTTTCCCAGGTTGCAATGCGGCCGAGACCTGACATCACTAGTCAGCTGATGACAGGGAGCCTGTCTGCTTCAATGGGTGGAGCGATCGCTTGGTGGGAGAGAGATCAATCTGCAACTAATGCAACAGCTGTAGGCACCCTGATTGAAAACCACAGGTCTTTGGAACGGATGCAGCTCATTTATGTTTCAATGGGTGGGGTGGCTGATGTGTGGGAGGGAGGAAAATGTAATTATGGGATTTGTAGGCAAAAGAAGAAAACTCAAACAGGAAATACCAGTTCACAAACAGCTAGCCACAGTGTTATGGTATCCTCACAGCATAGCCATTTATCCCCAAGACAAGCGCGGATCCTTCCTAAGCATGTCCATTACTGTCCGCCAGGTAAGTACTAAAATCACCTTATGGTGGAGAACCCCTTTAATTTTAGCTGTATTTACAAAACGTGGTCAGCCATGCTAAGTGGTGGAGCCAGGTTACTGCAGTGCAGCTTCTATTGAAGTGGGAAGCATAAGGGGGCAGTATTATAGCTATCAGGGAATTATGGGAGTTGTAGGTCTGTCACATGTTGGGGAGCACTGGTGTAAAGCAATGTCTATTTTTATCATGCCAAAGGCTGCCTGTGCATGCTGGGAGTTGTAGTTTTGCAACAGCTAGAGGTCGACCGTTGGGAGACCACTGTTCTGTGGACATTCCTACTTACAATCCGTTGCAAAACTACAACTCCCAGCATGCCCGGACAGCCGTTGGCTGTCCGGGCATGCTGGGAGTTGTAGTTTTGCAACAGCTGGAGGCACCCTGGTTAGGAGTTACTGTTTTGCCGTTGCAGATGCAGCTGACGTTCGATGACGTGGCCGTGCGATTCTCAGAGGAAGAATGGAGGAACCTGCGCCAAGGCCAACAAGAACTGTACAAGGACGTCATGAAGGAGAATTACGCAAATCTGCTCTTCTTAGGTAATGAAGAAAATCTTTAAAGAATCACTCTGGGGCACATATTATGCACCCTCACCATTACTAATCCTACAGGCCCATCTGTTTTATTCCAGCACAGCTGCATCCAAGCATTTCATTACTGTAACTGGGTAACTTGATCACCAGTCTGACCCACAGAAAATTAAAGGGGTTATCCAGGGAAAAAAACTTTTATATATATATATAAATCAACTGGCTCCAGAAAGTTAAACAGATTTGTAAATTACTTCTATAAAAAAAATCTTAATCCTTTCAGTACTTATGAGCTGCTGAAGTTGAGTTGTTCTTTTCTGTCTAAGTGCTCTCTGATGACACCTGTCTCTGGAACTGTCCAGAGTAGAAGCAAATCCCCATAGCAAACCTCTTCTACTCTGTGCAGTTCCTGAGACAAGCAGAGATGTCAGCAGAGAGCACTGTTGCCAGACAGAAACCAACAACTCAACTTCAGCAGCTGGTAATTATTGGAAGGATTAAGATTTTTTAATACAAGTAATTTACAAATCTGTTTAACTTTCTGGAGCCAGTGGATATATAAAAAATGTTTTTTCTGGAATACCCCTTTGAAGTGCTTTATGTGTCAGAGGAAGTGGTTTTAACTGGGTCAGCTGACTTCCTGTGAACAACAGAATGACATCACCTATCAGATCCCTGAAGCTATGGTCACGTGTTGCATTTTTTTTTTCCATCACTGGGATGTGATGGAACTGAGGATTCTCATCATGGATGTGCAGCACCTGTGTGATGTCATCATGTCCATATAGAGGAACTGTGTGATGTCATCATGTCCATATAGATGAACTGTGTGATGTCATCATGTCCATATGGGGGAACTGTGTGATGTTGTCATGTCCATATGGAGGAACTGTGTGATGTCATCATGTCCATATGGAGGAACTGTGTGATGTCATCATGTCTATATGGGGGAACTGTGTGATGTCATCATGTCCATATGGGGGAACTGTGTGATGTCATCATGTCTATATTAGGGGTGTGAATCGCCAAGAATTTGGCGATTCGATTCGAATCGCGATACCAGTGTGGCGATTCGATATATCCCGATATATCGCGATACCGTCTAGGTGACGATCCATCGCGATATATCCCGATTCTGTTTAAAAAACAATGTCTTTTACGCTTTTATTAAAACTATTTTTTTTTTTTTTGTACACTTTATTAGTCTTTTAGGAATCATTAGATTCCTCAGACAGATGAATAGAGTTCTATTGAACTCCATTTATCTGCGATCCATTGATAGAGACTGGTCCAGCCAGGCTCTATCAATGACAGAGCCACGGAGAGCCTACACATCTCCCTTTAGACGCCGCTGTCAGCTTTGACAGCGGCGATCTAAAGGGTTAATAGCCAGCCGCGGCGATCGCCGCATGCTGGCTATTAGCGGCGGCCCCCGGCTACTAAGAACAGCCAGGGGCTGCAGAGTATGGAGCGGGCACGAGTCGGGAGCCCGCTCCATACCTACTGCAGAGCACCGCATGCTGGATATTAGCGGCGGTGATGCATCAGCCGGGGGCCGCAGAGTATGGAGCGGGCACGAGTCGGAGCCCGCTCCATACATCCAGAGCGCCACCGCCGTGTCAGATCCGGCTGACAAAATGTGGAACTTGTATCTCCTGATGCCCGGGACATGCTTTCTGTGCATTAGGAGATACAAATTCCACATCACTAAAGCGATTTTTCACTTGCCGATACTGAATCGATTCAAAATATTTTTGAATCGATTCAGTATCGGCAAGTGAAAAATCGCGATAATCGCGGGAATCGATTTTTTCTTACATCCCTAGTCTATATGGAGGAACTGTGTGATGTCATCATGTCCATATGGAGGAACTGTGTGATGTCATCATGTCCATATGGAGGTACTGTGTGATGTCATCATGTCTATATAGAGGAACTGTGTGATGTCATCATGTCCATATGGAGGAACTGTGTGATGTCATCATGTCCATATGGAGGAACTGTGTGATGTCATCATGTCCATATGAATGAACTGTGTGATGTCATCATGTCCATATGGAGGAACTGTGTGATGTCATCATGTCCATATGGAGGAACTGTGTGATGTCATCATGTCCATATGGAGGAACTGTGTGATGTCATCATGTCCATATGGAGGAACTGTGTGATGTCATCATGTCCATATGGAGGAACTGTGTGATGTCATCATGTCCATATGGAGGAACTGTGTGATGTCATCATGTCCATATGGAGGAACTGTGTGATGTCATCAGGTCCATATGGAGGGACTGTGTGATGTCATCATGTCCATATGGAGGAACTGTGTGATGTCATCATGTCCATATGAATGAACTGTGTGATGTCATCATGTCCATATGGAGGAACTGTGTGATGTCATCATGTCCATATGGAGGAACTGTGTGATGTCATCATGTCCATATGGAGGAACTGTGTGATGTCATCAGGTCCATATGGAGGGACTGTGTGGTGTCATCATGTCCATATGGGAGAACTGTGTGATGTCATCATGTCCATATGGAAGAACTATGTGATGTCATCATGTCCATATGGAGGAACTATGTGATGTCATCATGTCCATATGGAGGAACTGTGTGATGTCATCATGTCTATATGGATGAACTGTGTGATGTCAACATGTCCATATGGATGAACTGTGTGATGTCATCATGTCCATATGGGGGAACTGTGTGATGTCATTATGTCCATATGGAGGAACTGTGTGATGTCATCATGTCTATATAGAGGAACTGTGTGATGTCATCATGTCCATATGGAGGAACTGTGTGATGTCATCATGTCCATATGGAGGAACTGTGTGATGTCATCATGTCCATATGAATGAACTGTGTGATGTCATCATGTCCATATGGAGGAACTGTGTGATGTCATCATGTCCATATGGAGGAACTGTGTGATGTCATCATGTCCATATGGAGGAACTGTGTGATGTCATCATGTCCATATGGAGGAACTGTGTGATGTCATCATGTCCATATGGAGGAACTGTGTGATGTCATCATGTCCATATGGAGGAACTGTGTGATGTCATCATGTCCATATGGAGGAACTGTGTGATGTCATCAGGTCCATATGGAGGGACTGTGTGATGTCATCATGTCCATATGGAGGAACTGTGTGATGTCATCATGTCCATATGAATGAACTGTGTGATGTCATCATGTCTATATGGAGGAACTGTGTGATGTCATCTGTCCATATGGAGGAACTGTGTGATGTCATCATGTCCATATGGAGGAACTGTGTGATGTCATCAGGTCCATATGGAGGGACTGTGTGGTGTCATCATGTCCATATGGGAGAACTGTGTGATGTCATCATGTCCATATGGAAGAACTATGTGATGTCATCATGTCCATATGGAGGAACTATGTGATGTCATCATGTCTATATGGATGAACTGTGTGATGTCAACATGTCCATATGGATGAACTGTGTGATGTCATCATGTCCATATGGGGCAACTGTGTGATGTCATCATGTCCATATGGGGGAACTGTGTGATGTCATTATGTCCATATGGAGGAACTGTGTGATGTCATTATGTCTATATGGAGGAACTGTGTGATGTCATCATGTCTATATGGAGGAACTGTGTGATGTCATCATGTCTATATGGAGGAACTGTGTGATGTCATCATGTCTATATGGGGGAACTGTGTGATGTCATCATGTCTATATGGGGGAACTGTGTGATGTCATCATGTCTATATGGAGGGACTGTGTGATGTCATCATGTCTATATGGAGGGACTGTGTGATGTCATCATGTCTATATGGAGGAACTGTGTGATGTCATCATGTCTATATGGAGGGACTGTGTGATGTCATCATGTCCATATGGAGGGACTGTGTGATGTCATCATGTCTATATGGAGGGACTGTGTGATGTCATCATGTCCATATGGAGGAACTGTGTGATGTCATCATGTCTATATGGGGGAACTGTGTGATGTCATCATGTCTATATAGAGGAACTGTGTGATGTCATCATGTCTATATGGAGGGACTGTGTGATGTCATCATGTCTATATGGAGGAACTGTGTGATGTCATCATGTCCGTATGGAAGAACTGTGTGATGTCATCATGTCCATATAGAGGAACTGTGTGATGTCATCATGTCTATATGGAGGGACTGTGTGATGTCATCATGTCCATATGGAGGAACTGTGTGATGTCATCATGTCTATATGGAGGGACTGTGTGATGTCATCATGTCTATATGGAGGAACTGTGTGATGTCATCAGGTCCATATGGAGGGACTGTGTGATGTCATCATGTCCATATGGAGGAATGTGTGATGTCATCATGTCTATATGGAGGAACTGTGTGATGTCATCATGTCTATATGGAGGAACTGTGTGATGTCATCATGTCTATATGGAGGAACTGTGTGATGTCATCATGTCTATATGGAGGAACTGTGTGATGTCATCATGTCTATATGGAGGAACTGTGTGATGTCATCATGTCTATATGGAGGGACTGTGTGATGTTTCCAGCATCTTGTAGACTGCTGATATTTCTTTAGCCATTTCAGGGCGATTTTACAGCAAATAAATGTGACCTTATTCTCTATTTACATGAAGTAAATTACCCGAGGGCAGAAGTCTCCACTAACTGTAGTTTTCTTACACTTTTTGCAGTTACTTTGTGAATATTATTTTAGGTTCAGGGAGTAAATGTTGTAACCTGTGACTTATCTTTATTTCAGGACTCGACATTGAAACACCAGACGTGTTGTATCAGATTGAGGAGTGGGAGAAACCATGTGCGCCCAACATCAGAAAACCTAAAATATCAAGGGCCTCCTCACTTACAGGTATAGAATCTGTATTATCTCCCAGTGGGATAACTTGTGCACCCCCCACCCCTCAATAAAGTAAGGCCTCCAGTAACATTGTTGGGTGGCAGTGAATTAAAGGGGTACTCCGCCCCTAGATAGGGGATAAGATGTCTGATTGCAGGGTCCCACCGCTGGGGACCCCCGCGATCTCCCTGCTGCACCCGGCGTTTGTTTAGAGTGTCAGGTACAGCGCCGGAGGCTCGTGACATCACGGCCACGCCCCCTCAATGCAAATCTATGGGAGGGGGCGTGACGGACGTCACGCCCCCTCCCATAGATTTGCATTGAGGGGGCGTGGCCGTTATGTCACGAGCCTCTGCCCCACTTCGCCAGTCATCCGGCGCGGAGCGAAGTTCGCTCCGTGCACCAGATGTCAGGGGTACCGCAGCTGAGATCGCGGGGGTCCCCAGCGGCGGGACCTCCGCAATCAGACATCTTATCCCCTATCCTTAGGATAGGGGATAAGATGCCTAGGGGCGGGGTAACCCTTTAAGTCTCTCAAACATTGCTGTCGATGCTACTCTTAGAGGGAGATGGTGGGAAGTGTGGTCCCGTTGCCCACAGGAGCCAGTCAGATCGCTTCTTTCATTTTTAAAGTGGCCTGTGATGGAAGCGTCAATCTTACTGGTTGCTATGGGCAACTGCACCATTCTTTCTCTGGACAGTTTTAGATGAATCTGCCCCTTAGTGTCCAGTCCTCCTAGTGAAGCCGCTACACTCTATGTACTCACTTTTGTGTCTTCTTGTACCTAATGGGGCATGACAGAGAGGATGTGAATGGACATCTCTGTCCAGTAACAGGGCCTTGCCTAAAAATACTTATTTTCACTTTCTGGCCAGTGGAGACTGATCAGGCCTCCCCTTCTTCCTCCCCTGTACTACATCTGTCCACACTCCTGGGCATCTAAAGACAAATTTCGGTCGTCTTAGGAGATCCCAACCGCCTACCCCATACGCATCTTGAATTGTGGCCTTCCCCCAGACCTCCTCCTTCTGCAGGGCTGTTTTCGTGTGACGCCCCCTCCCATAGACTTGCATTGAGGGGGTGTGGTGTGATGTCACAAGTGGCGTGGCCGTGATGTCATGCAGCCCGCACCCAGCGTTCGGAACCAAATGTTCCGGACGCTGGAGCAGTGGAGTACCCATTTAGGGTGTGCTATATAGATATAGAGGAGCGGTGTATGTGCAGTATGTAAGTGCGTGTGCAGTTTCTGGGGACATCTAGTCTACACCCACTAGCTCAGGGACAACTGAAGATTAGAGATGGAGCCTAAAGAGGGGAAAACAAAAAATAAAAGGTTATATAATGACCAGAAATAGCATTACTCCTCATGTATACACACACAGGACAGCACATCCTGAAAAGTTACTTAAAGGGGTACTCCGGTGGAAAAAAAACAACTGGTGCCAGAAAATTAAACAGATTTGTAAATGACTTCTACTAATAAATCTTGATCCTTCCAGTACTTATTAGCAGCTGTATGCTACAGAGGAAATTCTTTTATTTTTGAATTTCTTTTCTGTCTTGTCCACAGTGCTCTCTGCTGACACCTGATGCCCGTATCAGGAACTGTCTTGAGCAGGAGAAAATCCCCATTGCAAACCTATGCTGCTCTGGACAGTTCACAAAACACACACACAAAAGAAATTCAAAAAGAAAAGAAATTCCTTTGTAGCATACAGCTGCTAAAAAGTACTGGAAGGGTAAAGATTTTTTTTTTTTTATAGAAGTCATTTACAAATCTGTTTAACTTTCTGGCTCCAGTTTATTTAAAAAAAAAATGTTTTCCACCGGAGTACCCCTTTAAAATGACAGGTAAACATAAAGGAAAACTGACAGCTGGTTCACCCACAGTAAACCTAAAACTACAGTGAACCAGATTAAAGTGAGATATAACTTATAAGGGAAAAGAGGGGACGGAGGCAGGGAAGCTCTGTACTCCTGCTCCTGGCATTAGTAACAGACCCTAATGCTCCTTGTACCTCCTGAACGGCAGTACTGATCAGAGTAAGTTTTATCCGGTTCACCCGCACTATAACCCTGTGTATAGACCAGGTAAACCAGATAAAATTTACTCTGATCAGTACTGCCGTTCAGGAGGTACAAGGAGCATTAGGGTCTGTTACTAATGCCAGGAGCGGGTGTACAGAGCTTCCCTGCCTCCGTCCCCTCTTTTCCCTTATAAGTTATATCTCACTTTAATCTGATTCACTATAGTTTCAGGTTTAGTGCAGGTGAAGCAGCTGTCGCTTCCCCTTTAAGAATCTGATGGAGGAGAAGATGCCTTCAGGCCCTGTATAAAAACAAACATATCCTCTTCCTGTTTGGCAAGATGTAGGATTTTGTAACTGGAACAATTTGAAAATTGTACATTTATTTTATTGTTTTGTTTCACAGTGTGTTTGTTATTCTCATCTCTTTTTTATCTACACATTTTAGATTTTCTGCAGGCAGGTTTGGAGAAAAGGCTGAAACCTTATACAGTGGTCCCTCAACATACGATGGTAATTCATTCCAAACGACCCATCGTTTGTCGAATCCATCGTATGTTGAGGGATCCGTGCAATGTAAAGTATAGGAAGTTATACTCACCTGTCCCCGCCGCTCTGGACCAGGTCCTCACCGCTCCCGATGCTGTCCCAGGGGCTCCCGATGCTGTCCCGCTGCTCCGGTGTCATCTTCGGGATCCTCCGGCTTCTTCCGCATCTTCTCCAGTGTCTGGGCCTCGCTTTTACGTTGCTGCGCCGGGACGGCGTGGGCACGACGTAATAACGACGCCGGACCCTGGAGAAGATGCGCAAGACACCGGAGGATCGCGAAGTGGACCCGGAGCAGCGGGCATAGGTAAGTGAACCTGCCCGGGATGCTTAAACTGCTATCCGACAGCAGCTTAAGCATTTTGCGCTGTCGGATAACAGTTAATGCGATGGCCCCGACATATAAAAGCATCGTATGTCGATTTGATCATATATTGGGGCCATCGCATGTCGGGGGGTTACTGTACATCAAAAGTAGAAATGTTAGCATTAAAGGGGAGCTCCACTGCTCAGCGTTTGGAACAAACTGTTCCGAACGCTGGAGCCGGCGCCTGGAGCTCATGACGCCATAGCCCCGCTCCCTCATGACATCACGCCCCTCAATGCAAGTTTACGGGAGGGGGCGTGACAGCCGTCACGCCCCCTCCCATAAACTTGCATTGAGCGGTGTGATGTCATGAGGGGGCGGGGCTATGAAGTCATGAGCTCCCGGCTCCAGCGTTTGGAACAAACGCTGAGCAGCGGAGTACCCCTTTAAGCACCAACCTTGAGGAAACCACATATAGCAAACCACTGGCTGATCAAGCTCTTCTTGAAGTTGGAGTGAAATTTACTTTGTTTCTAAGCTCTCAGTATTGTTCTTAAAGGGGTACTCCGCCCTTAGACATCTTATCCCCTATCCAAAGAATAGGGGATAAGATGTCTGATCGTGTGGGTCCTGCCACTGGGGACCCCCGGGATCTCCCTGCTGCACCCCGGCGTTCGTTTAAAGCATCAGGTGCAGCGCTGGAGCCTCGTGAAGTCACGGCCACGCGCTCTCAATGCAAGTCTATGGGAGGGGGCATGATGGGGCATTCACTCACACCAGGAGACTTAGAACGTGACTGGGAATGTATGCCAAGCCAGAAATCTTTCAAGATGGAAAAAGTTCCTATCTGTAGACAGCTGTTTCGGGGATATTGTCCAGTATCAGTATAGAGCAGGGTGCTGGCTGGCTACTGAGAGGCCTATCTTCATTGGACCAAAGGAGCAAGGTTTCACCTTGAGGAGGCGTCATTGAGCTGCGTAGAAACTTACAGGCCATTCATGCATTAGGCTCTTTATGTTAACCTTTATGACATCTCCTTTAGACATTTTAGATTTTCTACATGCCGGTTTGGAGAAAAGGTTGAAACCTTTTATGTCAAAAGTAGAAATTTTAGCATTAAAGGGGTACTCTGGTGGAAAACTTTTTTTTAAGGTAACCAGATTTGTAAATGACTGCTATTAAAAAATCTTAATGCTTCCAGTACTTATAAGCTGCTGAATACTACAGAGGAAATTCTTTTATTTTTGGAACACAGAGCTCTCTGCTGACATGACCACAGTGCTTTCTGCTGACATCTCTGTCCATTTTAAGAACTGTCCAGAGTAGGAGAAAATCCACATAGAAACCATATGCTGCACTGGACAGTTCCTAAAATGGACAGAGGTGTCAGCAGAGAGCACTGTGGTCATGTCAGCAGAGAGCTCTGTGTTCCAAAAAGAAAAGAATTTCCTCTGTAGTAATCAGCAGCTAATAAGTACTGGAAGGATTAAGATTGTTTAATAGAAGCAATTTACAAATCTGTTTAACTTTCTGGCACCAGTTGATTAAAAAAAAAAAAAAAAAGTTTTCCACTGGAGTACCCCTTTAACCCCTTAAGGACTAGGCCATTTTATACCTTAAGGACCGGAGCGTTTTTTGCAATTCTGACCACTGTCACTTTAAACATTAATAACTCTGGAATGCTTTTACTTATCATTCTGATTCCGAGATTGTTTTTTCGTGACATATTCTACTTTAACATAGTGGTAAAATTTTATGGTAACTTGCATCATTTCTTGGTGAAAAATCCCAAAATTTGACGAAAAAATTGAAAATTTTGCATTTTTCTAACTTTGAAGCTCTCTGCTTGTAAGGAAAATGGATATTCAAAATAAATGTATTTTTTATTCACATATACAATATGTCTACTTTATGATTGCATCATAAAATTGACGAGTTTTTACTTTTGGAAGACACCAGAGGGCTTCAAAGTTCAGCAGCAATTTTCCAAATTTTCACAAAATTTTCAAACTCAATATTTTTCAGGGACCAGTTCAGGTTTGAAGTGGATTTGAAGGGTCTTCATATTAGAAATACACCATAAATGACCCCATTATAAAAACTGCACCCCCCAAAGTATTCAAAATGACATTCAGTAAGTGTGTTAACCCTTTAGGTGTTTCACAGGAATAGCAGCAAAGTGAAGGAGAAAATTCAAAATCTTCATTTTTTACACTCGCATGTTCTTGTAGACCCAATTTTTTTATGTTTGCAAGGGGTAAAAGGAGAAAATTTTTACTTGTGTTTGTAGCCCAATTCCTCTTGAGTAAGCACATACCTCATATGTCTATGTTAATTGTTCGGCGGGCGCAGTAGAAGGCTCAGAAGCGAAGGAGCGACAAGGGGATTTTGGAGAGTATATTTTTCTGAAATGGTTTTTGGGGGGCATGTTGCATTTAGGAAGCCCCTATGGTGCCAGAACAGCTAAAACCGCCCACATGCCATACCATTTTGGAAACTAGACCCCTTGAGGAACGTAACAAGGAATTAAGTGAGCCTTAATACCCCACAGGGGTTTCACAACTTTTGCAAATGTAAAAAAAAAAAAAAAAAAAATATCTAAAATGCTTGGTTTCCCAAAAATTTGACATTTTTACAAAGGGTTAAATCCGAAAATACCCCCCAAAATTTGAAGCCCAATTTCTCCCGATTCAGAAAACACCCCATATGGGGGTGACAAGTGCTCTGCTGGCGCACTACAGGTCCCAGAAGAGAAGGAGTCACATTTGGCTTTTTTGAAGCAAATTTTGCTCTGGGGGCATGCCTCATTTAGGAAGCCCCTATGGTGCCAGGACAGCAAAAAAAAAACACATGGCATACCATTTTGGAAACTAGACCCCTTGGGGAACGTAACAAGGGGTAAAGTGAACCTTAATACCCCACAGGGGTTTCACGACTTTGGCATATGCAAAAAAAAAAGAATAAATTTTACCAAAAATGCTTGATTTCCCAAAAATTTTACATTTTTACAAAGGGTTAAAGCAGAAAATACCCCCCAAAATTTGAAGCCCAATTTCTCCCGATTCAGAAAACACCCCATATGGGGGTGAAAAGTGCTCTGCTGGCGCACTACAGGTCCCAGAAGAGAAGGAGTCACATTTGGCTTTTTTGAAGCAAATTTTGCTCTGGGGGCATGCCTCATTTAGGAAGCCCCTATGGTGCCAGGACAGCAAAAAAAAAAAACACATGGCATACCATTTTGGAAACTAGACCCCTTGGGGAACGTAACAAGGGGTAAAGTGAACCTTAATACCCCACAGGGGTTTCACGACTTTGGCATATGCAAAAAAAAAAGAACAAATTTTACCAAAAATGCTTGATTTCCCAAAAATTTTACATTTTTACAAAGGGTTAAAGCAGAAAATACCCCCCAAAATTTGAAGCCCAATTTCTCCCGATTCAGAAAACACCCCATATGGGGGTGAAAAGTGCTCTGCTGGCGCACTACAGGTCCCAGAAGAGAAGGAGTCACATTTGGCTTTTTTGAAGCAAATTTTGCTCTAGGGGCATGCCTCTTTTAGGAAGCCCCTATGGTGCCAGGACAGCAAAAAAAACCACATGGCATACCATTTTGGAAACTAGACCCCTTGGGGAACGTAACAAGGGGTAAAGTGAACCTTAATACCCCACAAGGGTTTCACGACTTTGGCATATGCAAAAAAAAAAGAATAAATTTTACCAAAAATGCTTGATTTCCCAAAAATTTTACATTTTTACAAAGGGTTAAAGCAGAAAATACCCCCCAAAATTTGAAGCCCAATTTCTCCCAATTCAGAAAACACCCCATATGGGGGTGAAAAGTGCTCTGCTGGCGCACTACAGGTCCCAGAAGAGAAGGAGTCACATTTGGCTTTTTTGAAGCAAATTTTGCTCTGGGGGCATGCCTCTTTTAGGAAGCCCCTATGGTGCCAGGACAGCAAAAAAAAACACATGGCATACCATTTTGGAAACTAGACCCCTTGGGGAACGTAACAAGGGGTAAAGTGAACCTTAATACCCCACAAGGGTTTCACGACTTTGGCATATGCAAAAAAAAAAGAATAAATTTTACCAAAAATGCTTGGTTTCCCAAAAATTTTACATTTTTACAAAGGGTTAAAGCAGAAAATACCCCCCAAAATTTGAAGCCCAATTTCTCCCGATTCAGAAAACACCCCATATGGGGGTGAAAAGTGCTCTGCTGGCGCACTACAGGTCCCAGAAGAGAAGGAGTCACATTTGGCTTTTTTGAAGCAAATTTTGCTCTGGGGGCATGCCTCATTTAGGAAGCCCCTATGGTGCCAGGACAGCAAAAAAAAAACACATGGCATACCATTTTGGAAACTAGACCCCTTGGGGAACGTAACAAGGGGTAAAGTGAACCTTAATACCCCACAGGGGTTTCACGACTTTGGCATATGCAAAAAAAAAAGAACAAATTTTACCAAAAATGCTTGATTTCCCAAAAATTTTACATTTTTACAAAGGGTTAAAGCAGAAAATACCCCCCAAAATTTGAAGCCCAATTTCTCCCGATTCAGAAAACACCCCATATGGGGGTGAAAAGTGCTCTGCTGGCGCACTACAGGTCCCAGAAGAGAAGGAGTCACATTTGGCTTTTTTGAAGCAAATTTTGCTCTAGGGGCATGCCTCTTTTAGGAAGCCCCTATGGTGCCAGGACAGCAAAAAAAACCACATGGCATACCATTTTGGAAACTAGACCCCTTGGGGAACGTAACAAGGGGTAAAGTGAACCTTAATACCCCACAAGGGTTTCACGACTTTGGCATATGCAAAAAAAAAAGAATACATTTTACCAAAAATGCTTGATTTCCCAAAAATTTTACATTTTTACAAAGGGTTAAAGCAGAAAATACCCCCCAAAATTTGAAGCCCAATTTCTCCCAATTCAGAAAACACCCCATATGGGGGTGAAAAGTGCTCTGCTGGCGCACTACAGGTCCCAGAAGAGAAGGAGTCACATTTGGCTTTTTTGAAGCAAATTTTGCTCTGGGGGCATGCCTCTTTTAGGAAGCCCCTATGGTGCCAGGACAGCAAAAAAAAACACATGGCATACCATTTTGGAAACTAGACCCCTTGGGGAACGTAACAAGGGGTAAAGTGAACCTTAATACCCCACAAGGGTTTCACGACTTTGGCATATGCAAAAAAAAAAGAATAAATTTTACCAAAAATGCTTGATTTCCCAAAAATTTTACATTTTTACAAAGGGTTAAAGCAGAAAATACCCCCCAAAATTTGAAGCCCAATTTCTCCCAATTCAGAAAACACCCCATATGGGGGTGAAAAGTGCTCTGCTGGCGCACTACAGGTCCCAGAAGAGAAGGAGTCACATTTGGCTTTTTTGAAGCAAATTTTGCTCTGGGGGCATGCCTCTTTTAGGAAGCCCCTATGGTGCCAGGACAGCAAAAAAAAAACACATGGCATACCATTTTGGAAACTAGACCCCTTGGGGAACGTAACAAGGGGTAAAGTGAACCTTAATACCCCACAAGGGTTTCACGACTTTGGCATATGCAAAAAAAAAAGTATAAATTTTACCAAAAATGCTTGGTTTCCCAAAAATTTTACATTTTTACAAAGGGTTAAAGCAGAAAATACCCCCCAAAATTTGAAGCCCAATTTCTCCTGATTCAGAAAACGCCCCATATGGGGGTGAAAAGTGCTCTGCTGGCGCACTACAGGTCTCAGAAGAGGAGTTACAAATTTTGCTCTGGGGACATGCCGCATTTCGGAAGCCCCTATGGTGCCAGGACAGTAAAAAAAAAAAAAAAAACATGGCATACATTTTGGAAACTAGACCCCTTGGGGAACGTAACAGTGTTATAGTGAGTACTTACACCTCACAGGTTTTTTGAAAAGTGGGCCATAAATTGAAAAATTAGATTTTTTTTTACAGTAAAATGCTCATATTACCCCTTATTAACATTTTCACAAGGGGTAATATGAGGAATTGGGTTACACATTTTGGAGTGCTTTTCCCCCTGACTATAAAAATACATCCACATATGGGGTAACGTGCTGGACGGGCGCACAACAAGGCTCAGAAGTCATGGAGGTCACTTTGTATTTGTGACCTTTGGCATATCAGTAGCTGACGGTTACATACATTCCGAGGAAAATACAAAAATGAAACACCCACATGTGACACCATTACAGAAAGTACCCACCCTGAGGAATGGGTATAGGGGTAAAGAGGACATTTTTAATGCACAGGTGTTTCCTAAATTTATTTTCCAGGAATGGAGGAAGGGTAGCTTTTGAATATTGCAATTTTCAACCTATACTCTGCTTCATTTTTCTGGGAACAACTAACATGTGACTCCGAATTGTCGCCTGGAAATACGACAGAGCTCAGCGAGAACTCTTTGCATTTGAGGAGGATGTTTGTTACGGACCTAACAGTTACATACATTCAGAGGAAAATACAAGAAAGGAACACCCACATGTGAGAATACTACAAACAGTACACCCCCTAGGGAAGGTGTATAGGGTGAAGTGGAGATTTGGAACAGACGGGTGTTCCCTTCATTTATTTTCCAGGAATGGATGAAGTGTACTATGGGGGGGGAAAAAATTGCAATTTTAGAACTGATATGCCAATTATTTTCCCAGAATGATGACCCAGAGTACAGCCAAAAGTAAAAATGATGCCCGCCCCAAACCCTATACTCTGAATCATCATTCTGGGAAGGGGATATGTGGGGCCGTCCCTATTCTGTTACCTCAAATGCGCAACCCGCTCAGGTGGAGAGAGAGAGAGCGTTGCGCATTTGAGGCAACTGCAAACCTCCAATGCTGTTGACTCTGTGTCCCATGACCCATTTTTGGGGGACAAAGATATTATGAGGGGCATTGGGAAAGAGGTTTTGGGTTTGATTTTTTGGGGGTAGGGTATTTTGGTATAAAATTTGGAAGATAATGTACCCTGGACTGGTACATTGGAGCCGAATTCTGGGGAATGAAATTTAGGGCAAAGGATGGAAAATTTAGTACTCCATGGAAGTGTGATACTCCCTGAAGCAGCCTATGCAGAGGCCCGGATGATCGGGGCAAGTGTCACACTGAATGGTGGTGTCCCTCCGTCTCCCCTTCCTGTGACACACTCTGCATCTTTTCTGGGTTCGTCCCGACCTTCCAGTGTTGGGGATCACACATGGAAAGTGTTGGCCGGGGACGATCCGGGGACCTAAAGTTCCAGAGGTGCTCTGACCCGCTCTTTGGCGATCACCATAGATGAGGGCCTTTAGAACTACCTCTTGGTACTCCAGGTATGTCCCTGTGTTGCCAGCGTTCTGGTACAGTATAAAAGAGTTGTACATGGCAACCTGTACCATGTAGACCGCAACCTTTTTATACCATACGCGTGTTTTCCGCATGGCATTATATGGCTTGAGGACTTGATCAGAAAGATCAACTCCCCCCATATACCGATTGTAGTCCAGAATACAATCGGGCTTGAGGACCGGTCCCGCGGTACCTCGCACAGGGACAGGGGTGCTGCCATTCCCATGAATTGTGGTGAGCATAAGGACATCCCTCTTGTCCTTATACCGGACCAACAACAGGTTCTCATGGGAAAAGGCACGGGACTCACCCCGGGGGATAGGAGCATGTAGGGAATGATGGGGCGGAAGGCCTCTTTGATTCTTCCGGACTGTCCCACAAGCGACCGTGGATCTGGCGGCGAGGGATGAAAAGAGAGGGATACTAGTATAAAAGTTATCCACGTAAAGGTGGTAACCTTTATCTAGCAATGGGTGCAAAAGGCCCCAAACGATTTTCCCGCTAACACCCAGAGTGGGGGAACAATCTGGGGGTTCAATGCGGGAATCTCGTCCCTCATACACCATAAACTTGCAAGTGTACCCGGAGGTACTCTCGCAAAGTTTATACATCTTCACGCCATACCGCGCTCGCTTGGTCGGGATGTATTGCCGGAAGCTGAGTCTCCCCTTGAAGCTGATGAGCGACTCATCAATAGAGACCTCCCGCCCCGGGACATAGGCCTCCCAAAATCTGGCCCCGAAGTGATTGATGACCGGCCTGATTTTATACAGGCGGTCATACGCGGGATCAGTTCGGGGGGGACATGCCGCATTATCAGCATAATGCAAACATCTCCGAATGGCCTCGAACCGGGAACGTGTCATGGCCATACTGTAGAGGGGTGTCTGGTAAAAGACGTCCCCACTCCAATATTGCCTGACACAGGGTTTTTTAACTATACCCATATGCAGCGCAAGGCCCCAAAAGGTCCTCATTTCGGCTGCATCGACTGGAGTCCAGCCGCCGGGTCTAGCTAAAAGTGAGCCCGGGTTAGCGGCGACGAACTGTTGGGCGTACAGATTCGTCTGTGTAACCATCAAATTAACAAAGTCGTCACTGAAAAAATGACCGAAAAAGTCCTTTTCAGTGAACCCGGCGATGTTAATTTTGATTCCTGAGTCGCCAACAAACTCAGGAATCACGGGCTCGTGGTCCGCTGGCTCAGCCCAGTCAAGTTCTCCGGTACGAGGTACCAGTGACCTTGGCAGGGGGGCTTCACTAGTATGAGCGCCAGGGGGACTCATACTAGCATGGGGCACAGGCTCAAGGACAGAGGAGGTTTGCGGCACCGCATGGCGGCGAGTTCGCCGCCTTGGTGGCTCATCATCTGAACTAGATGATGAGGAGGACGATGAAATAAGGAAGGTGGGGTCTTCATCGTCCTCTGAGATGCTTTCAGAGTCGGAGGCAATTAGGTCATATGCCTCCTCCGCCGAAAACACTCTGCGGGCCATTTCCCTACTCTAATGGGGATACGGGTATGTGTGTGTGTGGGGGGGAAAACTTTATTGGTGTGTGTGCTGCGTGTGGTGCGATACTACCTCCCTAACCCGCCCTAGCCTAACCTAACTAAACTAACCCGCCCTAACAGAAAAAAATATAAAATAAAAAGGGGACTTTTAAAAAAAAGGGGGACTTCTAGCGCAAAAAAAAACCCTGCACCAAAAAAATAAGCGTTTATCTAATCAGTGGTGTGCGCACTGATTAGCGCTTGTGGCGGCAGGGGGCGCAGAAGTCAGTGGGGGGTCCAGCCACTCAGCCCAGGACAGTGGCTGGTGGCTTGTTCACAGACCCCCACACAAAAAACCCGAAAAAATAAATAAAAAAACGCTTTACCCCGAAAAAAATGCACCCGCCTGAACCAAAAAAAAAAAACGCTGATCAGTGATAAATCACCGACAGCGGTGGGACAGGCTGCACACACAGGTACGGTCCGTCCACACAGTACACGCCTGCTACTGGTGGCACGGACCGCCTATGGGTGCAAAAAAAAATCTGCGTTAACCGAAAAAGGTGCCTTTACCACAAAAAAAAAGCTGATCAGTGATAAATCACTGACAGCGGTGAGGCACGCCGCACACACAGGTACGGTCCGGCCACACAGTACACGCCTGCTACTGGTGGCACGGACCGCCTATGGGGGCAAAAACACGCTAGAAAACCCGAAAAAAAGCGCCGGCACCACAAAAAAAAAACGCTGATCAGTACTACGGGACTGATCAGCGGCGGGTGGGCTTTAACAAACGGTGGCGGACCGCTCTTTTATAACTAAGAGGGTCCGCACACACGCTTAGGGAAAAAAAAAAAAAAAAAAAGATCTGCGCCAAAAAAAAAGGCTGACGGCAGACCGCAGCGACCCAGCAGGGCCGGGGTCACGCAGCTAAAGGTGCTACGGACCCACGGACACCCACTGAGGTACGCCAAAAAAAAAAATTAAAAACTATTTTTTTTTTTCAACCCTAACCTGTCCCTACCTAATCTAAAGCTATCCCTGGGGATTTCTGTGCCAAGGGGCCACAGAAAGGGGGCAAGGGGCACTTTTTTTTTACTGAGGGGATGGTGGGCAGCACGGGGCTCCGTCCTGCACACCAGATCTCTGTGGAATGGTGGGCAGAACGGAGCAACGTGCTCCTAGCCCACCAGATCCCCTCCCATTACATTGTGATTGGTGTGGCCACTTTGGCCACCCAATCACAACTGTACTGAGGGGGTGGCCACAATGCCAGCCCCCAGTACAGCATGGATGGTGATTGGTGGTGTATACTACACCACCAGTCACCATCTATATCCAGGTCACAGGGTCACACGTGACCCTGATGACCTGGAACCGCTGCAGAACGCCGGTTAGTAGTTACCGGCGTCCTGCAGCGATCGCCGGTAAAGGAGGTCCTCCGGACCTCCTCCGGCACACTGCCAGGATGTCTGCTGATAGAAATCAGCAGACATCCGGCTCCGATCCCCGCCCGGCGAGCGGCGGGGAACGGAATCGCAGCGCATCGCTCGTCTGAATTGACGAGCGATGCGCCGCGATCGCCGACATGGGGGGTCATCATGACCCCCCTGGGCGATATGCCCCGATGCCTGCTGATCGATTTCAGCAGGCATCGGGCGCCGGCTCCGCTCCAGATGGTTGCGGGGGGCCGGCAAAACACATGACGTTCTCATACGTCATGTGTCCTTAAGGACTCGGACATGGAGACGTATGAGAACGTCATGTGTCCTTAAGGGGTTAAGCACCAACCTTGAGGAAACCACATATAGCAAAGCACTGGCTAATCAAGCTCTCCTTGAAGTTGGAGTGAAATTTACTTTCTTTCTAAGATTTCAGTATTGTTCTTAAAGGGGTACTCCGGTGAAAACCTTTTTTCTTTTAAATCAACTGGTGGCAGAAAGTTAAACATATTTGTAAATTACTTCTATTAAAAAAATCTTAATCCTTCCTGTACTTATTAGCTGCTGAATACTACAGAGGAAATTCTTTTCTTTTTGGAATGCTCTCTGATGACATCACGAGCACAGTTCTCTCTGCCGAAGTTATTATAATAATAACGCTTTATTTATTGTTGTCCTTAGTGGGATTTGAACCCAAGTCCCCAGCACTGCAAGGTAGCAGTGCTAACCACTGAGCCACCATGCTGCCCTTAGCATACATCTGCTATGCATGGTTGCTAAAATGGACAGAGATGTCAGCAGAGAGCACTGTGCTCGTGATGTCATCAGTGTTCCAAAAAGAAAGGAATTTCCTCTGTAGCATTCAGCAGCTAATAAGTACTGGAAGGATTAATATTTTTAATAGAAGTAATTTACAAATATGTTTAACTTTCTGGCACCAGTTGATTTAAAAGAAAAAAGGTTTTCACCGGAGTACCCCTTTAAAGGTCTCTCCTTGTCTCCCTTTGAACCTTTTCTCAGGCTGACCTCAAGGACTGTCTTTGGACCGGCTTTCAGCTTGAAGGGTCAGTGAGATCCAGGCCATCTTCTTTAAAGAGGAACCTCAGCAAAAGTTAACTTATAAGTAGTTCATTCAGAAGATTGTGGGGGTCTCAGCTCCGTATCCTCTATCCTGTGGATAGGAGAGAAGTACATTTTTGCAAAATTTCTCCTTTTAAACTGGACCCATCCTCTCCGCTGATTGGGACCCACAATTTTGTTGCGGTAGATTTTTCCTGTTTTAAATGCCGCGTCTAAAGGGTTAATGCCAAACGACGACCTGATCAGGGACGTCCAGCATCAGCCATGGGTCCCATCTGGTATAAACTCCTACATGGGGTGCCAATCATAAACCATAAACACAAATAGGAAGCCCACTAAACATAATGAAAAAATACTTAAATCTTTATTTAATTGCAAAAAAAAAAAAGAGCAAGTGTGTATTACATAATAGTCCAACCAATACCAGGTCAGAGATGTGTACAAAGTGCAGTGTGCATGATTACATTACAGTAAGTTACATATAGGTATAAAGCCGACAACTACGAGTAAATCCTATTAAACAAACATTGCAACAAACCCTCAGTTACTTACTATAAGTGATCCCGCCCCCAATGCCATTTTGCTAAGGAGCTTTGTCTGGGGGCGTGACTTAAGGATTTGTTTCTATATATTCTATGGGTGGTATAGCAGGATCATCCCATTCCCAGGCTTTTAGAGTCTTTACCTTATGGTTAACCTTGTCCTGGCTTCATATAGAATCCATATCTGATTTTATCTTCTAGAAACAGAGAGTCCAAAGCCAAGAGCATTGCGGAGAAGAAGAACGGTGGATTTCCCGGCTGTGCTGTCTGCCCCCAGATATATTGTACCTAGTAAGTGGCTGAACATTGAATCAATATGATCACATAGTCTACAATGGAATGGGGGTAACCAGACGGCAGAATCCTGGCTACTAATGTGGCATACGACAATGGCAATAAAGGGATCATCTTCTTGGGAAAACCCTTTTCCATGTGAACTGAGACCTACAGATGTTATAGGGGGCCTCTGCTTATGACCCCCCCCCCCCCCTCTGTGTCACTACTGACCAGCAGCAGCTCTTCCTCTGACAGACTAGTGCAGGCAGCATATTACATGAATGATCATTTCTGAATTGATGAGGCGACACATGTAAAAGACAATGGTTTGGGTTCATTGTAACTAGACAATCCTTCAGTAACCTGACGATTCCGCCTGTTCGGAGATGGCTTTTTAGCCATTAGTTGGTTCATTTACATGGGGATGGTGGGAAGGTGCAAGGTTTATGGTAAAATGTTTCATCTGTTAAAGGGATATTCCATTGTATTTTATTTTAATCAACTGGCTCCAGAAAGTTAAACAGATTTGTAAATTACCTCTATTAAAAAATCTTAATCCTTCCAGTACTTATCAGCTGCTGAAGTTGAGTTGTTCTTTTCTGTCTGACAACAGTGTTCTCTGCTGACACCTCTGTCTGTCTCAGGAACTGTCTAGAGTAGAAGTAAATCCCCATAGCAAAACTATCCTGCTCTGAACAGTTCCTGAGACAGACACACAGGTGTCAGCAGAGAGCACTGTGGTTAGACAGAAAAGAACTACACAACTTTCGCAGCTGATAAGTACTAGTAGGATTTAGATTTTTCTAATAGAAGTAATTTACAAATCTGTTTAACTTTTTGGAGCTAGTTCATATGAAAAAAGTTGTTTTTGTCCGGAATACCACTTTAACTCTTATGATACTGGAGAAGAATGGGAATCATACAGGAGAACATCTTGATTTAAAGGGATACTCCAGGGAAGTTAAGAAACATAAAAATGTCCCAAAGTCACCACAATACCTGTTCTGTGTCCTCTGTAGTTATCTGTGTGGCTTTTGCAGCTCCTTTGGCCCCTGATGTCTCCTAAATACTTTTTTTTCCTTGTTTGCAGCATAGACTACAACTCCCAGAAGTCAGTGCAGCTCTGTGTAATGGCTGCCAGCCAACTGCTATCACTGTCTGTGTGCATGCTTACACTGCAGCTCACACACTTTACATGTCTTTTCTTTCAGACTATCCTTCCTCCAGCAATAAATCATGCTGTGTTCTGAATAGCAGAAGTCAGTGATTAGATCTTCAGCAGTAAAAACAGCAGATATGTGCTCAGTTGTGACTGAGAATCTTCATTGCTCTTCTCTCACAGCTCACAAGCTCCTCACACAGGGAGGGGAGGTGTGAATGTACAGCCAGAGCTCTAGACCAAACAAAAATTAGACAGAAATCAGGTGGTGTTGTCTTGACGGGTGGGGGCTAGGTCTCACTGAGGAGACAAAGTGGATCTTAAAATTCAATTTTTCTCTCACTTGCTGCATGTAAGTGACAGCTGAAAGAGGGAGACTGCTCTATATAGCTAATGAATGATATTTAGACAAATACATAGTTTGGTGAGAGGGAAAGGATGGGCTATGGGTTTAGTTCCCTGGAGTACCCCTTTAATTAAATTTATCTTTGCATTGTAGAAAGTAAAGTTCCTGAAGAAAACCAAACCCAAAAGGAAGAGATCGACTGTGAAACTCCCGGGGAGAAAAAAAAGCTAAAGGATCTTCAGCCAAAATGTCTCACGTGCAAAGGAGTCTACAAATGCTACTGCAGGTACACAAAGTATGGTAAGAAACGATTTGTCTGTCAAGACTGTGGAAAAGCTTACACCCTGGAGCATCATCTCATTGGGCACCAGAAGAGTCACTACCGCGGACAACCTCATAAGTGCCCCTTGTGTGAGAAATGCTTCAAGAAGCCCAGCCAGCTTAAGAAACACCAGAGGACCCACAAAGTCATTGAATACAAGTGTCATAAGTGCCAGGTGACATTCCAGTCAGTAAGAGACCTAAGGGAACACCGGAAAGTGCACCAGGAACTGAAGCCATGTGCAATATGTGGGGAGAACTTCAAATCTCTCTATAAGTTGAAATCACATACTAAAGAAGCTCACTCAACACTCTTGGAATGTTCCCTGTGTCACCAACGCTTCCGTTTCAAGACCGCACTAGTGAACCACCAGCGAGAGCACGTGGGGAGTGAGGTGTACAAGTGTCATAAGTGTGAGAAGGTCTACACCAGGCTGACCTATCTTCTTAGACATGCCGAGGTTCACTCCATAGATGAAAGTGGAGATGGCAAACTCCAACCCAAAAGTCCTTCAAAGGAACCTGAGGCAGATGGCAACCGCCCCTCAGCCCACATCCGGGGCACACAACCATTTCCTAATCTTGTTGAAGTCACAGATAAACCACCCCCATCTATTATTCCTTCAGATCCCTTATTGTTTGTGGACCTTGCAAAAGGGCAAAAGTCCATGAAGAAGGAACCTTTTTCAGAAGAGCTTCTTAAAAGGCTTGATGTTGTGAGACTCTTTAAGTGTAAGAAGTGCAAGAAATGCTTCAGGCATCACAGCACATTAGTTCGGCATGTACTGTCCCATCAGCTGATCCTCGTGTGTCATGACTGTGGGCAAAAGTTTGATAAACTTGTGAAACTCTATCTGCACAGGTCCAAGCATGAGAGGAAGAGACTATACAAGTGCACCTTCTGCAAGAAAGCGTTCAGCTTTCAGTCCCTGTTGCATCTGCACCTTCACACGCACAATACGTCCAAATCTGGTAATGGTTGGGCAAAGTCTGCCAAGTCCCCACAGCTTCCGTCCAAGGAGACCTCTTCAAACACAAACATGTTTACATCGCCATCAAGTATCCTGCTGCATCAGACACCCCGTGGGATCCAACCAACTAAAATCCCCCCTAATGCTTCTCCTCAAAACGTCTGCAATGTTAAGATTTCTCCGGCTTCTCCAAATAAAATCTCAGAGAAGAGGCCGTGTCAGGACATGGTGGCCTACAAGGACTACGTGAAACGTGTTTGTTACAGGCCCTGTGAGTCCCGTAAAGTGTAACCAAGTCTACTTATTAAAAAAGAAACCTTGTAATAAATATTTATGGTGTCTTGTCTGTTCCTCAGGTGGACAATAGGTTGAAGGAATTTTGTTTGTTTTTAAGGCTTGGCCCTATGAAAACTGTTTATTCCCACAATAACACACCCCCCCCCCCCTCAAGGAGAGTCTATAGGGAGACATGACCACCTCCAGCAAAATAGAGAGTTCAGCTCTGGAGTAGAATACAGGATATAACTCAGGATCAGTACAGGATAAGTAATGTAATGTATGTACACAGTGACCTCACCAGCAGAATAGTGAGTACAGCTCTGGAGTATAATACAGGATATAACTCAGGATCAGTACAGGATAAGTAATGTAATGTATATACACAGTGACCTCATTAGCAGAATAGTGAGTGCAGTTCTGGAGTATAATACAGGATATAACTCAGGATCAGTACAGGATAAGTAATGTAATGTATGTACACAGTGACCTCACCAGCAGAATCGTGAGTACAGCTCTGAAGTATCATACAGGATATAACTCAGGATCAGTACAGGATATGTGATGTAATGTATGTACACAGTGACCTTACCAGCAGAATAGTGAGTGCAGCTCTGGAGTATAATACAGGATATAACTCAGGATCAGTACAGGATAAGTAATGTAATGTATATACACAGTGACCTCACCAGCAGAATGGGGAGTACAGCTCTGGAGTATAATACAGGATATAACTCAGGATCAGTACAGGATAAGTAATGTAATGTATGTACACAGTGACCTCACCAGCAGAATCGTGAGTACAGCTCTGAAGTATCATACAGGATATAACTCAGGATCAGTACAGGATAAGTAATGTAATGTATGTACACAGTGACCTCACCAGCAGAATAGTGAGGGCAGCTCTGGAGTATAATACAGGATATAACTCAGGATCAGTACAGGATAAGTAATGTAATGTATGTACACAGTGACCTCACAAGCAGAATAGTGAGTACAGCTCTGGAGTATAATACAGGATATAACTCAGGATCAGTACAGGATAAGTAATGTAATATATGTACACAGTGACCTCACCAGCAGAATAGTGAGTACAGCTCTGGAGTATAACACAGGATATAACTCAGGATCAGTACAGGATAAGTAATGTAATGTATGTACACAGTGATCTCACCAGCAGAATAGTGAGTACAGCTCTGGAGTATAATACAGGATATAACTCAGGATCAGTACAGGATAAGTAATGTAATGTATGTACACAGTGACCTCACCAGCAGAATAGTGAGTACAGCTCTGGAGTATAATATAGGATCACGATAGCTGGAGGTTGGTTGGGGTCTTAATAATTAGACCCTGAACAATGAAAACTTTTGATGTGACTCCTTGATGAAATTTGTGGGAAAGACAAAGACACTTTGAAACTTAATGAAGGTTCTAGATCGCTAATAGTGTTTTATACGTTTTTGTGCATTAATTATTTGTAGCATTTTTCTTGTTTTTTGAAAATAAAAATATTTCATAGCAGGAATTACATAAAAGTCAATAAATGCAGCATTCATAGGATAATACAATTACAGTTCCCTACCAAGGACAACTAAGAGAACAATATGTAAAGTAAGATTCGAGAAAAATAACTGGAAGGTCGGCTCACGTGTAGCGCCATCCAGCAGCACAGGGGGCGCAACATTAGGGCAGGAAGGATACAGCACAAAAAGAAGCTCTGGTAGGAGAATATGTAAGTATATAAGGGAAACTCACCGCAGTATACCCGGACATAGTAAGCAGCCAGTAGATCGAAACTGGCCCCTGCTTCACTGCACTCTATAATCTGGCTGACAAAGATCTTATCACGATCCTGAATTTTCTGTAGGCCTGGACCATTCTCCTAGCTAAACCCAACAAACGTCTCGCACTTACCCAGTCCTATCGCCCAATAACTCTTCTTTTATAAAAGAACTGTTCCGAACGCTGGAGCCGGTGCCGGGAGCTTGGGATATCATAGCCCCGCCCCCTCAATGCAAGTCTATGGGAGGGGGCGATGACGTCACGAGCTCTCTGGCCCATCGTTCGGAACAGTTTGTTCCAAATGCTGAGCAGCGGAGTACTCCTTTAAGGTTATAAGCTTCTCTCTGTAATATTAGTATCTGGCTTGCAGACCTTCTTGCCCAACGTCCTTTCAGTCATCCAACAAGGTTTAGTACAAAATCGCCACTCTGAAAAACATTCGAAAGGCAGTGGCAGCTACATTCTCTACAATTCAGGGCCCCCATCATCCTAGCTTGGATGCGTAGAAAGGTCTGATGGGACTTTCTGTATCCTACCTTGTTGGACAGGAATTTTGAACGGTAAGAACATCCCGGGAACTGTTCATGGGAATTTTAACCTATCCATAGACCCTTGGCTCCAACACATCAAACATTCCCCATTATTCCCCGGCAATTCAATTGGCAACACGATTACTAAATTTACAGCATTATCTAACAACATCCTTATGATTTCACGTTCTCGACAAACACTTTCCGCCCTCTTAGCTGACTTACATATAATAGGATTTTTATCAGGCTATACCTTAAAGGGATACTCCCGTGCCCCAGCCTTCTGAATATCCAGTTCAGGAGGCTTAGAGCAGTGGTTGCGACATCAGCGCCACGCCCCTTGTGACGCCATGCCCCCTCCATTGATATCTATGGGACATCAATGAATATAATAGAAATCAATGGAGGGGGCAGGGCATGGCATCACAAGGGGGTGTGGCTGTGATGTCGCGGCTGCTGCTCCAAGCCTTCTGAACCGGATGTTCAGAAGGCTGGGGCACGGGAGTACCCCTTTAAGCCTGAGAAATGTGGAACCCTCTTACTAAAAGGTCCCTGTTGGCCCCTCTGGTCCTCTTCTTTCCCACGGTGTTGGAACACTACATCTGTCCGCTACTTAGGGGTGAAGATAACAAGATCGCCTGCTGCCTTGTACTGCATATATGAAGGCATTGGAGACCTCGGTGACAGTGTGGGATCACTTACCTCTTTCTTTCCTGAGCCAAAAATGGTTGAAACCCCTAAACTGCTGTATATGTTGTTGGTGCTTCCTGTTTATCACCGTCCCAGGTATGAGCGGTGGATTAACTTTCTGTATTGTTCATTCATATAGAATAATAAAAGATCTCAACTACTATTTCCCATTCTTTAAAAAGTTCTTGTCAACAAATAAACTGTTCTAAACTAACTCAGGTTATGATCCCTAACTACTAACACTCCTTCCACCCTTAAAAACAAATTTCAGAGCTTTAAAAAGCTGTGTATCTTACCTTTCTTCTTGCTTACATAGTGGGTGTTTCCCAGCAGACATGACATCAGTGAAGCCTGCTGGGGGATTACTTCCGCCCTCACATGGTTGCAGTGCTGTGATGAATAGAAGACCTCAGGCTCTGTGCAGCTTTCAGTGAGACTCTGCATGTTTCAGTGAAGTTCTGTGCAGCTTTCAGTGAGACTCTATGCATGTTTCAGTGAAGCTCTGTGCAGCTTTCAGTGAGACTATGCATGTTTCAGTGAAGCTCTGTGCAGCTTTCAGATAGGCTCTGTGCATGTATCAGTGAGGCTCTATGCATGTTTCAGTGAGGCTCTGTGCAGCTTTCAGTGAGGCTCTGTGCAGCTTTCAGTGAGGCTCTGTGCAGCTTTCAGTGAGGCTCTGTGCATGTATCAGTGAGGCTCTATTCATGTATCAATGAGGCTCTGTGCAGCTTTCAGTGAGACTCTTTTCATATTTAATTGAGGCTCTTTCCATATTTCATTGAGGCTCTGTGCAGCTTTCAGTGGGGCTCTGTGCAGATGTCAATCAAGCTCAGTGCAGAGAAGCACTTCCTGAGTTTGGTCTCCTGCCGGGAGAAGACCAAACTCACTGTATCAATTGTGGCAGGGAACAGAACAGAGCTACCTAGTGGCGATTTTTTATATTACATTTTAAACATATTTATGTTGATAATTTTAAAAGCAAGTGAATGGGAAAGTATCTGCTAAATACGAATACTCTTCTCAGATTCGACAGTGCACATCCAAGAGCGTTGGTAAGAGCATTACCATACAGCCAGATGCTCCGTGCGTAACGCATCACAGATACCGATGCGAAATTGGATTGTGCACTGTCGAAGATGAGTTCTGAATTTCGATACAGACAATATCCCAAAAAACGTATTCAGACTCACATGACACACATTAAGAGATTGAGACAAAACAAACATGAGCAGGACACAACCATGGATCCTGGTGATGGGAACAAGGCCAATGATGACCGTATTCCATTCATTACCACGTACAGTGAGAATTCTCACTCAATATCATCAGTTATTCGTAAACATTGGCACCTAGTACGCGACGGACATATACATGTCACTGAGTTTAAATCACTCCCACTCATGTCCTTTCACCGAGCCCCTAATCTTAGGGATAAAATTGTAAAATCAGACATATCTACCACTACCAAGGGGCAGAGATATCTGAGCGTCAAAAGCACTGGCAGTTTCCCTTGTAGGTTCCCTTATAACTGCGTCAACTGCAGTTATATGCACAAGGGATCCAAATTCATCCTTCCTCATACCAAACGAGAGTACGACATAAGACATTATCTGAACTGCAATTCAGATTTTGTGATTTACGTGCTCCGGTGTCCTTGTAATATGTTCTATGTTGGTGAGACGAGTCTAGATGCAAAGACACGCCTCAACCAACATAGATATTCAATACGAAAACAAAAACTTGACTTACCCGTCTCTAAGCATTTTTCTGAGGCCAAGCACAAAGAAAAGGATCTAAAATGTATGCTCTTGGACCACGTTGCACCACTCAAAAGGGGTGGGAATAGGGTAACAGCCCTCAAAAAACGTGAGTTGAAATGGATTTTCACTTTAAACACCATGAGACCTCGAGGCCTTAATGTCGAATTCAAAACGACACCGAAAATGATTAAATAGCTTTCTCCGTTGTAGCCCTGATTCCTATGACATGTTCATTTTGTTCTGTATATAATATGTGAGAACCAATTGCTTAAGTATTTTTTCTTTCTTTTTATATTACAGACGGATATGAGAAAAATCTGTTCGGCCACCAGCAGAGCCACTGTATTCATTTACATTTCTACTGTACATGGACCAATTGTATTTATTTGCATTACACAGTTCTTCATATGCGAGGTATCTAATTTGTTTCCCGGGGTGCAGTTTACCCTATGCAGCCAGAGAGAGAGGTGAGAGGGATAGGACGCAGGCTCTTGTCTGTGACAGGTGCCTAACAGTCGGATGCCCCGCAGGAGTTCCCGCATGCTTTGCGTGTGGCCTCTCCTGCATTCACCCGTGACCCACATATTGGTCTGCACAACTAGGGGAGCCATGCCAACTCACTGCAATTACCCATGCTATGAAACAGGATACTCGCCTGATACTATATACTGTATACTGACAAATACTGTTTGGGCTTGCTAGCCCTTAAAGGGGTAGTCCAGTGGTGAAAAACGTATCCCCTATCCTAAGGATAGGGGATAAGTTTGAGATCGCGGGGGGTCCGACCGCCGGGGCCCCCTGCGATCTCTCTGTACGGGGGCCAGGCTCTCTGGCCAGATAGTGGGTGTCGACCTCCCCACAAAGGGGCGGCCGATACGCCCCCTCAATACATCTCTATGGCAGAGCCGGAGATTGCCGAAGGCAGCGCTCCGACTCTGCCATAGAGTTGTATTGAGGGGGCGTGTCGGCCGCCGTTTCGTGCGGAGGTCAACACGCCCCCTTCCCGCGGGCTGTCGGGGCTCCGTACAGGAGATCGCAGGGGGCCCCAGCGGTCGGACCCCCCCGCGATCTCAAACTACCTCTATATGGTCCTGTATATAATCACTTATATAGTATACACATCTGTGTACAGCTCGTATCTACCTCTATATGGTCTCTGTATATAATCACTTATATGGTATACAAATCATGTGTACAGCTGGTATATACCTTTTTATGGCCCTGTATATAATCTCTTATATGGTATACAGATCCTGGGAACAGCTGGTATATACTTATATACGGTCACTGTATGTAATCACTTATATGGTATATGATGCTAATATGTATGTGATAATTTTCCTCCTTGTATACTGGTATTATTGGTAATATTGGTCTCCGTATACAGGGTTTGGTCAGTAAAAGTATGATGGTTATATGTATGATGATAATATTCCTCCTTGTATACTGGTATTATTGGCAATATTGGTCTCAGTATACAGGATTTGGTCAGTAACAGTGTAATGGTAACATGTATGATGATATTATTCCTACTTGTATACTGGTATTATTGGCAATATTGGTCTCAGTATACAGGATTTGGTCAGTAACAGTGTAATGGTAATATGTATGATGATAATATTCCTCCTTGTATACTGGTATTATTGGTAATATTGGTCTCAGTATACAGGATTTAGTCAGTAACAGTATGATGGTAATATGTATGGTGATAATATTCCTCCTTGTATACTGGTATTATTGGTAATATTGGTCTCAGTATACAGGATTTAGTCAGTAACAGTATGGTGGTTATATATATATATATATAATGTTAACGTTACATACATTTTCTTTCTTTCCGTGTCATCGCAGCAATCACACTCCTATCACTGTGTATATGCTGAGAGTGATAGGAGTGTGATTGCTGAAACCACACTGTATAGTTGCCCACTGATAGAAGTATTTATAAAAAAAAAAAAAAAAAAAAAAAAAGGAGGCTGTGAGTAATTGCGTGTGGATGAGGGCGTGGTTAGGGGAGTGACTGAGGGTGTTAGGAGCGTGGCTTGGGCTATGGGTTCTAGCCCCCGATCTTTTGAAGCAAAGCCCCTGCCATCAGGCCCGGCATTATATACTCTCTCTGAATAGGAGTTTTTCATTCTCTCCACCTTTTCGACTCTAGAAACCAAGCATCTGCTAAATATTCTAGATTATTTCGTGAAAGCCTTGGAAGGGCTTAACACATGAAAATGACACTTAGGACTCTTCACAGAACATAAATCTCCCAACTTTTGGGTCACAAAATGGGTATTGACCCCGCCGACACTTGCTTATGTTATGGCTCCTCTCGGGCAGACACTGCCCATTGCATGTGTTTTTGAGATCTCGTATATTCGTTCTGGTGAGATTTATTAAACATCATCAAACAAATGTTGTCCCTTTTGGGGCCCAGTGGGGGTTGTCTGGCTGGATTGACACTAGAATGTACCGCTGCCATAGGGGCACCAGGGAACTTTTGCATATGGTTTCTACAGCAGCCAGGAAATCAATTTTGCAGAGGTGGATAGAGCCCCTAGGCCACTCCCTGAGGAATATCCAAAGGATAGGGGATAAGATGCCTGATCGCGGGGGTCCCGCCGTTGGGGACCCCCGTGATCTTGCACGCAGTACCCCGTTATAATCAGTCCCGGAGCATGTTCGCTCCAGGTCTGATTACCGGCGACCACAGGGCCGTCACTCCACCTGCCATAGGCTTGCATTGAGGGGGCGGAGCTTGACGTTACACGGGGGCGGGGCCGTGATGTCACAATACACAATAGATGTCTTAGCGCCGAAGTACCCCTTTAAATCAACTGGTCCCAGAAAGTTAAACAGATTTGTAAATTACTTCTATTAAAAAGTCTTAATCCTTCCATTACATATCAGCTGCTGTATGATCCACAGGAAGTTATTTTCTTTTTGAATTTCCTTTCTGCCTGACCACAGTGCTCTCTGCAGACACCTCTGTCCATTTAGGAACTGTCCAGAGAAGGAGCAAACCTATTCTGCTCTGCACAGTTCCTGACATGGACAGAGGTGTCAGCAGAGAGCACTGTGGTCAGGCAGAAAGGAAATTCAAAAAGAAAAGAACTTCCTGTGGAGCATACAGCAGCTGATAAGTACTAGAAGAATTAAGATATTTTTATAGAAGTAATTTACAAATCTGTTTAACTTTCTGGCACCAGTTGATTTAAAAAAAAATTATAATAATGTTTTCCACCGGAGTACCCCTTTAAGGACGCCACCTGTTTTTACTATAATGACCATGCCCAATTTTTCAAATCTGATATGTGTCTCTTTGAAGGGGTACTTCACTGCTCAGTGTTTGAATCAAACAAACGCTGGAGCCAGCGTCGGGAGCTTGTTACGTAATAGCCCCGCCCCCTCAATGCAAGTCTATGAGAGGGGGCGTGACGGCTGTCATGCCCCCTCCCATAGACTTGCATTGAGGGGGCGGGGCTATGATGTCACATGCTCCCGACTCCGACTCCAGCGTTCTGAACAGTTTGTTCTAAACGCTGAGCAGCGGAGTACCCCTTTAAGTGGTAATACCTCTAACATGCTTTCACTAAGCCACGCAATTCTGAGATTGATTTTGTATGACATATTGTAAATCTTTGTTGATTCATGCAGCATATTTTGTGAAAAACTCCCAGATATTGTGAAAAATTTTAATTTTTTATTATTTTTATGGCATTCACTATATGGTAAAAAATATGTTATTTTTATTCAGTGGGTCAGTACAATTATGGCGATACCCAATTTATGTAGCTTTTTTATGTTCTTTTTTGTTTTCTCAACAAAATCCTTTTTTCTCCTTTTTTTTGTGTTGTCATGCTCTGACAGCCATAACTTTTTATTTTTCGCTATTATGTGAGGGTTTAAAGGGGTACTCCGGTCGAAAACTTTTTTTTTTTTTTTTTTTTATCAACTGGTGCCAGAAAGTTTAACAGATTTGTAAATAACTTCTATTAAAAAACCTTAATCCTTCCAGTACTTGTTAGCTGCTGAATACTACAGTGGAAATTATTTTCTTTTTGGAACACAGTGCTCTCTGCTCACATCTCTGTCCATTTTAAGAACTGTCCAGAGTAGGAGAAAAATCCCCATAGCAAACATATGCTGCTCTGGACAGTTCCTAAAATGGACAGAGATGCTCTGCTGCTACAGCCATTAACTGGACCAGGGCGTACAGGTATGCCCTCGGTCCTTAAGTACCAGGGCGCCAGGGTGTACCTGTACGCCCTTCGTCCTGATGTCACGGACTTCCGTTCCCGTAGTCGCGACTCAGACCCTTCAGCGCTTCCGCACAGAAAACAGGTGGGTGCCGCATGCAATACTGTGGGAGTCCCCAACGGCGGGACCCCCGAGATCAGACATCTTATCCCCTATCCTTTGGATAGGGGATAAGATGTCTAGGGTGGGAGTACCCCTTTAAGGATGCATGATTGGATGTAGAAAAGAAAGGTGCATAAGAGGTATAAAAATGAAGGGGGCATGATTTGGTTATTTGAAAATGCAGGACAGATTGTCAGAATTTACCAATTTATGTGACCAATTGGAAATAAAAAATTAACCCGTCCAGGACTAAGGGCGTACAGGTACACCCTGGCGCCCTGGTACTTAAGGACCGAGGGAATACCTGTACGCCCTGGTCCTGCTAACGGCTGTAGCAGCAGAGCACCAATAACATTGATTAGTGTCTGCAATCAAAAGATCACATGGTATAGCCCCCTATGGAGAATAAGAAAAAAAGGAGTAAAAAAAGGTTAATAAAAGTTAATTAAAGGGGTACTCCGGTGGAAAACTATTTTTTAAAATCAACTGGTGCCAGACAGTTAAACAGATCTGTAAATTTTTTCTATATAAAAATCTTAATCATTCCAGTACTTATCAGCTGCTGTATGCTCATCAGGAAGTTGTGTAGTTCTGTCCAGTCTGACCACAGTGCTCTCTGCTGCCACCTCTGTCTGTGTCAGGAACTGTCTAGAGTAGGAGAGGTTTGCTATGGGGATTTTCTCCTGCTCTGGACAGTTCCTGGCTCGGACAGAGGTGTCAGCAGAGAGCACTGTGGTCAGACTGGAAAGAACTACACAACTTCCTGTGGAGCATACAGCAGCTGATAAGTACTGGAAGGATTAAGATTTTTATAAATTTACAAATATGTTTAACTTTCTTCTGCCAGTTGATAAAAAAAAAATAAAAAAGAGTTTTCCATCAGAGTACCCCTTTAACCCCTTCCCTAATAAATGTTTAAATCTCCCTTTTTCCCATTTTTAAAATAAAATAATCGTATGTGGTACCCCTGCGTGCGTAAATGTCCGAACTATTAGAATATAAGGTAAGCTAAACCGCTCGGTTGATGGTGTACACGTGAAAAAATACCAAAGTCCTCACACATCCCGGTATATGGAAAAATAAACTTATAGGGGTCAGAAGAGGACAATTTTACACATACTAATTTTGGTGCATGTAGTTCAAATTTTTTTTTAAAGTAGTAAAATTAAATAAATCCTATATAAATTAGGTATCCTTGTGACTGTCTGGATTTACAGAATAAAGATAAGGGGTAATTTTTACCAAAAAGTACACTGCGTAGAAACGGAAGCCCCCAAAAGTTACAAAATGGCGTTTTTTTTTCTATTTTGCGCCGCAAATATTTTTTTCTGGTTTCGCCGTAGATTTAGTGGTGAAATGATTGATGGGATTACAAAGTGAAATTGGTGTCGCAAAAAACAAGCCCTCATAAGGGTCTGTAGGTGGAAAATTGAAAGTGTTACGATTTTTAGAAGGTGATGAGGAAAAAACTAAAGTGCAAAAATGAAAAAAAAAATGTAAATCACTTCTATTAAAAAATCTTAATCCTTCCAGTACTTTTTAGGCGCTGTATACTAAAGAGAAATCCGAAAAAGAAATGCATTTCCTCTGATGTCACGACCACAGAGCTCTCTGCTGACCTAGAGCGAAACATTTTGGAAACTAGACCCCTCAAGGCACGTAACAAGGGGTCCAGTGAGCCTTAACACCCCGCAGGTGTTTCACAACTTTTCGTTAAAGTTGGATGTGTAAATTATTATTTTTTTCCACTAAAATGCTAGTTTTCCCCCAAATTTTAAATTTTTACAAGGGTTAATAGGAAAGAATGCCCCCCAAAATTTGTTACCCCATCTCTTCTGAGTATGGAAATACCTCAGATGTGCACGTCAAGTGCTCTGTTGGCGCACTACAATGCTCAGAAGAGGAGTCACATTTGGCTTATGCAAAGTAAATTTTGCTGCAATGGTTTTTTGGGGGGCATGTCCCATTTAGGAAGCCCCTATGGTGCCAGGACAGCAAAAAAAAAACAACACACGGCATACTATTTTGGAAACTACACCCCTCAAGGAACGTAACAAGGGGTACAGTGAGCCCTCATATCCCACAGGTGATTGACGACTTTGGATGTGTAAATTATTTTTTATTCTTATTTTCCACTAAAATGCTGTTTTTTCCCAAAATTGTACACTTTTACAAGGGGTAATAAGAGAAATGCCCCCCAAAATGTGTAACCCCATCTTTTCTGAGTATGGAAATACCCCATGTGTGGACGTCAAGTGCACTGCGGGCGCACTACAATGCTCAGAAGAGAAGGAGTCACATTTGCAAATTTTGCTGAAATGGGGGGGGGGGGCATATCGCATTTAGGAAGCCCCTATGGTGCCAGGATAGCAAAAAAAAAAAAAAACACATGACATACTATTTTAGAAACTACACCCCTCATGGAACGTAACAAGGGGTACAGTGAGCCTTCATACCCCACAGGTGTTTGACGACTTTGGATGTGTAAATTATTTTTTATTCTTATTTTCCACTAAAATGCTGTTTTTTCCCAAAATTGTACATTTTTACAAGGGGTAATAAGAGAAATGCCCCCCAAAATGTGTAACCCCATCTTTTCTGAGTATGGAAATACCCCATGTGTGGACGTCAAGTGCACTGCGGGCGCACTACAATGCTCAGAAGAGAAGGAGTCACATTTGCAAATTTTGCTGAAATGGGGGGGGGGGCATATCGCATTTAGGAAGCCCCTATGGTGCCAGGATAGCAAAAAAAAAAAAAAACACATGACATACTATTTTAGAAACTACACCCCTCAAGGAACATAACAAGGGGTACAGTGAGCCTTAACACCCCACAGGTGTTTGATAAATATTCATGAAGTGGGATGTGAAAATGAAAAATTTGATTTTTTTACACTAAAATGCTGGGGTTACCCCAAATTTTTCATTCTCACAAGTGGTAAAAGGAGAAAATGTCATTGTAAATTTGTAAATATATTTCTTTGGAGTAAGTACATACCTCAAGTCTGGGCGTAAACAGCGTGCACACCGGTCTCAGAGGTGCCGGAGATCAGTCAGGGTCCTTGAGCTTTGGCTTTCTTCTATGGAGCCAGAACAGTGGGACCCCCCCTCAAGGGGCATTACATGGGGTAAATAACTGGGGTACACTAAATAACTAAAATGGGGTACAGTGGGACATAAAATTTTAAAACAGGTTATGTTCCCAGAATGATGACCCAGAGCATAGCCAAAACTAAAAAATATGCCCACCCCAAACCCTATGCTCTGAATCATCATTCTGGGAATGTGACGTGTGTGGCCGTCCCTAACCTGTTGCCTCAAATGCGCACCCGCTCAGGTGGAGAGAGAGCGCTGCACATTTGAGGCAACATTAAAAGTCCCCGATGATAGTGACTCAGTGACCCATGACCCAGAGAAAAAAATACCCCAGAGGTCTTATCATTTTTTTTGTTTTTTTTTCAGATGAAACATTATTTTGGGCAATTTAGTGGTTTTATGGGGTTAAAATTTGGAATGTACTCTGGACTTGGTACATTGGGGTCAAATTATGGAAAATAAAAATGAAAAGGGAAAATTTAGTACTGCATGGAAGTGTGATACTCCCTGAAGCAGTCCTTAATGCAGAGGCCCGGATGATCGGGGCAAGTGTCACATTGAGTGATGGTGTCTTTCCGTATCCCCCTCTTGTCCTTCTGTATCCCCCTCTTGTCCTTCTGAATCCCCCTTCTGTTACACACTCTGCATTTTTTCTGGGATCGTCCCTTCTTTCCAGTGTGGGGGACCTCACCTGGAAAGTGTTGGCCTGGGACGATCCTGGCACCTATAACTCCAGTTCCTTGGGAAGTCCGGCCTGCTCTTTCCCGGTCGCCAAAGATCAGGACCTTTAGGACTTCTTCTTGGTACTGGAGGAATGTCCCTGTGTTGCCAGAGTTGTACATGGCAACCTGTACCAAGTAGACTGCAACTTTTTTGTACCATACCCGTGTTTTCCGCATGGCCATGTATGGCTTGAGGACTTGATCAGAAAGATCAACTCCCCCCATATACCAATTGTAGTCCAGAACACAATCGGGCTTGAGGACCGTTGTTGTGGTACCTCGCACAGGGACAGGGGTGCTGCCGTTACCATGAATAGTGATCAGCATAAGGACATCCCTCTTATCCTTATACTTGACCAGCAAAAGGTTATCATGGGTGAGGGCACGGGACTCACCCTTGGGCATAGGTGTCTGAACAAAATTTAGAGGGAGGCCTCTCTGGTTTTTCCGCACGGTCCCACAAGCAGATGTGGATCTGGCGGCAAGGGATGTGAAGAGAGGAATGCTGGTATAAAAGTTGTCCACGTACACGTGGTAACCCTTATCCAGCAAAGGGTGCACAAGGTCCCAAATGAGTTTCCTGCTAACACCCAGAGTGGGGGAACAATCTGGGGGTTCAATACGGGAATCTCGTCCCTCATACACCCTAAACTTGAGAGTGTACCCGGAGGTACTCTCACAAAGTTTATAGAGCTTCACGCCATACCGCGCCCGCTTCGAGGGAATATACTGGCGGAAGATGAGTCTCCCCTTAAAACTGATGAGAGACTCATCTACAGAGAGCTCCCTAAGCGGTACGTAGGCCTCCAAAAATTTGGCCCCAAAGTGATCGATGACCGGCCTCACTTTGTAAAGCCGGTCATAGGTGGGATCACCTCGGGGCGGACATGCCGCATTATCTGCATAATGCAGGCATTTCCGAATGGCCTCGAACCGCTTCTGTGCCATCACCATACTGTAAAGTGGGGTCTGGTAGAGGACGTCCCCGCTCCAGTACTGTCTGACACTTTTTGTCCAGGCCCATATGCAGCAAGAGGCCCCAAAATGTCCTCATTTCGGCTGCACTGACGGCGTACCATTCATTGGGCCTGGCCAAAAAATAATCAGGGTGGTGGGCGATGAACTGCCTGGCGTACAGATTCGTCTGCTCCACCATGTGATTGACAAAACTGTCACTGAAAAAATTACTGAAATAGTCAAATTCAATGAACCCGGCCGTGTCAATTCGGATTCTGGAGTCGCCAACAAACTCCGGAACCCGTGGCTGATAACCCTCTGGGGGGCTCCAGACAGGTTCACCGGAAGGGGGCTCCGGTAAAATTGTCTGGGGGGTCAGACTCCTAGTACCAGAGGCATTGGGGGGGGAGAGTATGTACTGTGTGTGATTGGTGTAACTATAAACTGTATGGGGGGGGGAAGCGCTGCGGCCCCAAAAAAATGGGGGGCCAAATGCAGGGCCCTGAACCCCTAATAGGGCCCGTGTCACACTGAAAAATTGCGGCGGACCCTTGGGGACCTATTAGGGGGTCGGGAGGGGGGGGGGGGATTTTTTTTTAAAACTTTTATTTTACTTTTTACCCTACCTTTCCCTGGATTGTATTCTTTCCTTCATCTATGGGGGGCTTCTTTTCTTCTGTGGGGGCTCCGATCTCAGCAGAGGGGGGGTCCCGGTCTTCCTCCAGCAGCTCTGACCGCTGACTGAACCCAGCCAGCAGCAGGAGCTGGAGGAGGATGCGGTTAACCCCTCCCCTGCCGGCTGCTATTGGCTGGACGATCGCTGCTGGACAATAGCAGCGATCCTGGGGGGGGGGGGGTGACGAAATTGCCACCTCCCCCCCGATCACCTTGTATCTCCGGGACCCGCATCACCGGAATCGCAACAATTCACAAGTGTGAATTTGCATGCGTTTTTTTGCGATCGCCGACATAGGAGGGTCTAATGACCCCCCTGGGCGTTTGCACGGGATGCCTGCTGAATGATTTCAGCAGGCATCCCGGTCCGATCCCCGCCTGGCTGGGACCGGAATTGTCCATGACGTACGCGTACTTCATGTGTCCTTAAGTACCAGGGTGTCATGACGTACGCGAACGTCAAGGGTCCTTAAGGGGTTAAAGGGGTACTCCGGTGGAAAACTATTTTTTTATTTAGCAACTGGTGCCAGAAAGTTAAACAGATTTGTAAATTACTTCTATTAAAAAATCTTAATCCTTCCAGTACTTATCAGCTGCTGAATACTACAGAGGAAATTCTTTTCTTTTTGAAACACAGAGCTCTCTGCTGACATCATGACCACAGTGCTCTCTGCTGACATCTCTGTCCATTTTTGGAACTGTCCGGAGCAGCATATGTTTGCTATGGGGAATATCAAAGTTGCATACCTTTAGCCTACATTTAAAAAGCAACTTGCCAGAGAAAGGGGCTTTCCGGTTGTGTATTTAAAAAATCCTATGTAGCTGAGGCCTGGTTAAAATAGAGAAAAATAAGCCATACTTAACTATCCCCGATCCCTCACTTACCTCTCACAGCTCCCAGGTTCTCCATCTAGCCTCCGAATGCTTCTGTCCTCTTCTTGCTTGGCCACAGTGGTGTCCCATCTTGGCAAGTAATTGGCTGAGCTGGCAGGTCCTACATGGGCACTCGTACCAGAAGAAGACAGAAGATCAGGGGAATGGAAGGAGAAGAAGAATGGAGCTGTGGGGGACCAGGGGTAAGTATGGTTGATTCTTTTTCTATTTTACCCCGGCCACAACAGTATAAGAATTTTCATCCACATGCTGGGATACACCTTTAATATGGTTCAGGTCCACTGTGGATACAGTCCCATTAGGGTTGTCACCTGCAGAGAACAATTTTAAATAAAATAAAACCCACAGTTCAACAAGACCTTACAGGAGGAAGATAAGTCTTCCGCCTGTAGACACAGTCTCCTCTTTCTCCACTCATAGCTCACGTTCTCTCCGCATCTCTGCCAGGCTACAGGTTTACCAGGGAAATGGATCACAACCGGACCTGGTATCAGAGTATCTGCCCCTTCCTAATTAGGTATCAGGATCAGTGCATGCAGGAGAGAAGAAAATCACTCTGATACAAAGTTCAGCAAATGATACTTCATGTATTTTCCACAGTTACAAAGGTTTTTATAGACTGTAACACTGTCCTGTTTCTTCTATCTGTAGATGATTTCTTCCATCTGTAGGTGTTCCTCATCCAGCACATGGGTCTTATCATCTTGGGTGTAGCTCTCAGGAGGCACCATCTTATACACATTGTTTCGAACACGATGGGAGGGGGAGCAGGCTAGCGCGTGGCCATTTTAGCCTATCCATTACACCAGTCCACTTCAATGATGCTATGGACAACATTCTGCCCCTGGCTCTCATGCAACTTCTCAGACTCACCAGCCTTGGCGACTCTCTAAGGCTAGGTTCAGACTATGGAATCTCCAGGCAGAAAATTTCCGCCCGGAGATTCCGAGTGCGGCCAGTGCCGACTGAATCAGTCGGCGCTAGGACCGTGCGGACACTGCAGTCTCCAATAGACTGCAATGTGTTCTGCGAGTATTTCTGCCTGAAGAAAGAGTAACGCCATTCTTCAGGCGGAAATTTCCAAGCGTATTTTCCGTTCACAAATTCCGAAGTGTGAATTTGGGAACTGAAACCCATTCACTACACTATACATTTTAGTAAGCGGACTTTCCGCCCACAATTTCAAAATCTGAACCTAGCCTTACAGTCTCTGAGCGACACTATCTGAGGCCTGCTATCTCCAGGACTAATCTCGCGCTCCAGTGTACACTGTCCTCAGATGGTAGCTTCCCAGGCTCCACTCCTTTTGGTCTTTTCTTTCTCTTGCAGAACGCCAACGTGCTCCATGGTGGCTTCTTAGGACTAGATCTCCACTCCGTATGGCAGCAGGTCTCACTGACTCACTTGCTGCACTCACACTGCCCTGAGGGGCCTAAAACATACAGCTATATGGATGTACTTTAGCCCCACCTACAGGTGCTGCAGCGCATTGCTGGTCACGTCACAATTTCTACCACTCAGGTGTAAAGTGCCACATCATTGCTCTTCGTGACTAGCTCTCCTCCTCAACTATCAAGTATGAAGACCCCACGGAGACTATGCTTTACCTGTTCCTGTTCCGTGTTCCAGGTAGGTTCTCTACTTACCATGGTGTGCACCTGCAGTGCGGCAAGAAGCGGAAAATTATTATCCACTATCCCACAAACTTTCAGATCACTGGAATCTTAAAGGGGTACTCCGCTGCTAGACATCTTATCCCCTATCCTAGGGTATAAGATGTCTAATCATGGGGGGGTCCCACTGCTGGGGCCCCCGCGATCTCCCGCTGCACCCGGCGTTCTAAACAAATGCCGGGCTCCTGTGGCAGTGGTCATCACGGCCAAACCCCCTTGTGACGCCACGCCCCCACCATCCTCCCAATGTTCTGAACAAAATGTTCAGAATGCTGGAGCACCGCAGTACCTATTTAACGGGGAACTCTGGTGGAAAGGTTTCTTTTTTCAAATCAACTAAATCCAGAAAGTTAAACAGATTTGTAAATTACTTCTATTAAAAAATCCTAATCCTTCCAGTACTTAACAGCTGCTGTATACTACAGTGGAAGTTATATTTCTTTCTGTAGGTCTTTTCTGTCTGACCACAGTGCTCTCTGCTGACACCTCTGTCCATGTCAGGAACTGTCCGGAGCAGGAGAGGTTTTCTATGGGGATTTGCTCCTACTCCTACAGTTCCTGATACGGACAGAGGTGTCAGCAGAGAGCACTGTGGTCAGACTGGAAAGAACTCTAGAAAAAAATACAACTTCCTCTGTAGTATACAGCAGCTGATAAGTACTGGAAGGATTAGAAGTAATTTACAAATCTGTATAACTTTCTGGCACCAGTTGATTTAAATGAAAAAATATATTTATATATACGGTATATATAATTGTTTTCCACCCGAGTTCCCCTTTAACCAGCTGGGTGTTTAATCTAGGTGCTCAACAACCTAGTTCAGGACCATATTCAGATTCAGTGAAGAACACAGATGACAGGGACTGCGTCTATCCAAAGCTTTTATCCATTCATTTTCAAATGCATAATACAAATAAGATGTTATATAACAGCAGAATAGTGAGTGCAGCTTTGGAGGTGACTGGAGGATAAGACGTTTTATAACAGCAGAATAGTGAGTGCAGCTTTGGAGGTGACTGGAGGATAAGACGTTTTATAACAGCAGAATAGTGAGTGCAGGTTTGGAGGTGACTGGAGGATAAGACGTTATATAACAGCAGAATAGTGAGTACAGCTTTGGAGGTGACTGGAGGATAAGACGTTATATAACAGCAGAATAGTGAGTACAGCTTTGGAGGTGACTGGAGGATAAGACGTTATATAACAGCAGAATAGTGAGTGCAGGTTTGGAGATGACTGGAGGGTAAGATGTTATATAACAGCAGAATAGTGAGTGCAGCTTTGGAGGTGACTGGAGGATAAGATGTTATATAACAGCAGAAAAGTGAGTGCAGGTTTGGAGGTGACTGGAGGATAAGACGTTATATTACAGCAGAATAGTGAGTACAGCTTTGGAGGTGACTGGAGGATAAGACGTTATATAACAGCAGAATAGTGAGTGCAGCTTTGGAGGTGACTGGAGGGTAAGATGTTATATAACAGCAGAATAGTGAGTGCAGCTTTGGAGGTGACTGGAGGATAAGACGTTATATAACAGCAGAATAGTGAGTGCAGCTTTGGAGGTGACTAGAGGATAAGATGTGATGCAACAGCAGAATAGAGAGTGCAGCTTTGGAGGTGACTGGAGGGTAAGACGTTATATTACAGCAGAATAGTGAGTACAGCTTTGGAGGTGACTGGAGGATAAGACGTTATATAACAGCAGAATAGTGAGTGCAGCTTCCAGCATTCTGTGTGTGTTTCCTAGTGCCTTGTGTCTAGTGAGACTGAACATGCTGGGAGTTGTAGTTTTGCAACAGCTGGATGCACCCTGGTTGGGAAACACTGCTGTAGAGCATCTGTGATGATGTCGTTAAGTGACGTCATTACAGATGTTCTAGGTAATGGCAGCCCCCTGGGCAAATCTCAAAGATGAATAAAATGTCAAATAAATAAAATATACACCAAAAAGACAAATTAACTAAACTTATTTTATATAACAATTTCATTTATCTAATTTTAAAAACATATTGTGACTGTTCGGAAGAATGAATGAAGTCGCACTCACCCGAGATGTTCTTCAGCAAATCATGGAATCTTTATTCCTATAATGTAGCAGTGAAACAGATAAAAAACAATGTTCTCGGGAGTGGGGCACATCAAAAAGAGGCAACTAGTTGCACGTCACCTGCAGACGCTTATTCCGGCCAAGGCCTGCCGAGAGCCAGGATCAAAAAGAGGCAACTAGTTTCACGTCAACAGTTAGGCTCAAAAAGAGGCAACTAGTTTCACGTCAATTAGTTGGTATCAAAAAGAGGCAACTAGTTTCACGTCAACTAGTTGGGCTCAAAAAGAGGCAACTAGTTTCACGTCAATTAGTTGGTATCAAAAAGAGGCAACTAGTTTCACGTCAGCCCGGGTTCCTTACCACAGCGCCGCAGAGTTTAGTGTAATTTCAAATTTCCTGATGGGTCCCGTGTCCCGGTGGGAAATTTGAAATTACAGTGATTCTCTGATCACTGCAGCCAGGGAGCGGAGCACATTACCACCCACTTCCCTGGCTGGCACGACTACAACTCCCAGCATGTCCTTACAGTAAGATTGTCATCCCCCCCTTACAAACTCCCAGCATGCCCTTACTGTAGGCTTGTCATCTGCCCCCCTACAACTCCCATAATATCCTTACTGTAAGGGCATGTTAGCAGTTGTAGTCATGCGCGGGCGGGTGACAATAAATGTATTAACCTATTTTTCTTTTTTTTTTTTTCTCATTTCAGATCCATGTATCCTGTGGACTACTTCGGATTCGGTGGACTGCGTCGATGATCAGCGTTTTTTAAAATCTGTTCAATGTTAATAAAATGGTTAACGAGGGTTTGTGGGGGAGTGTTTTTTTCTAATAAATTTTTTCCAAACGTGTTGTGTTTTTTTATTTATTTACCTGACAGGCTTAGTAGTGAAAGCTGTCTAATAGACGGAATCCATTACTAAGCCAGGGCTTAGTATTAGCCCCCAAAACAGCTAGCGCTAACCCCCAATTATTACCCCGGAACCCACCGCCATAGGGGAGCCAGGAAGAGCTGTTACCAACAGGCCCGGAGCATCAAATATGGTGCTCCTGGGCCTAGGCGGTAACAGGCTGGCGTTATTTAGGCTGGGGAGGGCCAGTAACAATGGTCCTCGCCCACCCTGGTTACGTCAGGCTGTTGTTGCTTGGTTGGTATTTGGTACAACCACTACAGTATGAGCGGGCTCAGCAACATCAATTAGAAGAGGGGTGCTGCTAAACGTATCAAATGTAACACAGTATCCAAAAAGAAAAAGAAACACGCAAAACAGCGCACACCCGTAAATATCAAAATGTTCTCTTTATTAATACATAGATCAAAAGGACAGACATCTCATAACTACCGCATAACACTATATTCATCTCAACAGCCCATATACAACCTGTATTCTCATGTAGCAAAGATATGATGAAATGACACAGGACGGTTAATGGAGGAGTTACCAGGCAGGTGCCCCCCTAAAGAGCCCACGCGTTGCGTTGCCCGTCGGCAACTTCCTCAGGGGTGTTGCCGATGGGGAAACGGAACGGAACGCGTGGGATTTTTAGGGGGGCACTTGCCTGGTAACGCCTCCATTAACCGTCCTGTGTCATTTCATCATATCTTTGCTACATGAGAATACAGGTTGTATATGGGCTGTTGAGATGAATATAGTGTTATGCGGTAGCTTATGTGTATATCATAGTGACGTTATTGATGTATTGTAATAGGCAGGTGCCCTCGGTGGGGTTCCCTTGTTGAGGGGGCTCACCCTGTTTTGTGCTTTGGCTGCTTTAGGCCTGTTTTAAATGTTTTTAAAAATCTTGCCTGTCCTTTTGATCTATGTATTAATAAAGAGAACATTTTGATATTTACGGGTGTGCGCTGTTTTGCGTGTTTCTTTTTCTTTTCGGATACTGGTTGGTATTTGGCTGAAAATAAAAATAGGGGAACCCTATGCGTTATTTTTTTAATAATTATTTATGCAAAAAAAAAAAAAGATAAGATTCCCCCTATTTTTAGCCAAATACCAACCAATCAGCAACAGCCTGACGTTACCAGGGTGGGCGAGGACCATTGTTACTGGCCCTGCCCAGCCTAAATAAATCTAGCCTGTTACTGCATAGGCCCAGGAGCGCCATATTTGACGCTCTGGGCCTGTTGGTACCGGCTCTTGGGTACCGGGGTAATAATTGGGGGTTAGCGCTAGCTGTTTTGGGGGCTAACGCTAAGCTTCAGCTTAGTAATGGACTCTGTCTATAATACAGCTTCCACTACTAAGCCTGTCAAATAAATAAAATAAAAAAACACGTTTAAAACATTTTTTATAAAAAAAAACACTCCCCCAAAAGTCTTCATTAATCATTTTATTAACATTAAACCAAAAAAATACTAATCACTGTACTCCCCTGAATCTAAAGTAATCCACAAGATACGCGGATCTGAAATGAGAAGAAAAAAATGGGTTAGTACATTTAGGGGAAAAAAAGTGGTAAAAATGTTTTAAAAACACACATATATATATATATATATATATATATATCACACATTTTTTTTTTCAAAGCTGCAAATTTGTGTTCTGAAGTCATTTATTGGTTTTTGCTTATGTAAGCCAAATTTATCAACCCACGGTGATAGTATAATAAATGCCATACATAAGCAAAACCAAAAGCAAGAAAAAAATGCCTACAGAACTCGCTTACCAAAGCAATGGTGATAAATGTCCACAATAGTGACTGTTCGGAAGAATGAATGTAGTCGCACTCACCTGAGTTGTTCTTCAGCAAATCGTGGAATCTTTATTCCAATAACGTAGCAGTGAAACAGATAAAAAACAATGTTCCCTAGCGGGGAGCGAGAGCCGGCAAGCTCTCAGGAGTGGGGCACATCAAAAAGTGGCAACTAGTTGCACGTCACCTGCAGACGCATATTCTGGCCAAGGCCTGCCGAGAGCTGAGCTCAAAAAGAGGCAACTAGTTTCACGTATACTAGTTGGGCTCAAAAAGAGGCAACTAGTTTCACCTCAACTAGTTGGGATCAAAAATAGGCAACTAGTTTCACGTATACTAGTTGGGATCAAAAAGAGGCAACTAGTTTCACGTGAACTAGTTGGGATCAAAAAGAGGCAACTAGTTTCACGTCACCTGTGGATGCTTCTTCCGGACAAGGCCGTAAGAAGCGTCAGCAGGTGGCGTGAAACTAGTTGCCTCTTTTTGGTGTTGCCCCGCTCCCAAGAACTTGCCGACTCTCGCTCCCTGCTATGGAACATTGGAAACTAGTTGCATGTCACCTGCAGACGCTTATTCCGGCCAAGGCCTGCCGAGAGCTGGGATCAAAAAGAGGCAACTAGATTCAGGTCAACTAGTTGGGCTCGAAAAGAGGCAACTAGTTTTACGTCAACTAGTTGGGCTCAAAAAGAGGCAACTAGTTTCCCTTATACGAGTTGGGCTCAAACAGAGGCAACTAGTTTCACGTCAACTAGTTGGGCTCAAAAAGAGGCAACTGGTTTCACGTCAACTAGTTGGGCTCAAAAAGAGGCAACTAGTTTAACATCAACTAGTTGGGCTCAAAAAGAGGCAACTAGTTTCACGTTTACTAGTTGGGCTCAAAAAGGGGCAACTAGTTTCACGTCAACTAGTTGGGATTAAAGAGAGGCAACTAGTTTCACGTCAACTAGTTGGGATCAAAAAGAGGCAACTAGTTTCACGTTTACTAGTTGAGCTCAAAAAGGGGCAACTATTTTCACGTCACCTGAGGACAAGGCCGGAAGCGTCAACAGGTGGCGTGAAACTAGTTGCCTCTTTTTGGTGTTCCTCGCTCCCAAGAGCTTGCTGACTCTCGCCTCCTGCTATGGAACATTGTTTTTTTATCTGTTTCTCTGCTACATTATAGGAATAAAAATTCCATGATTTGCTGAGGAACAACTCGGGTAAGTGCGAATTCATTCATTCTTCCTAGCAGTCACTATGTTTTTCTGTATTCTTCTGAAGTTTTCACCAATGAGCACCGCCTTGTGCAGTTATGGTAGCCTTTGTTACTTTGGTCCCAGCTCTCTGCAGGTCATTCACTAGCCCCGCCGTGTGGTTCTGGGATTTTTTGCTCACCGTTCTTGTGATCATTTTGACAACACGGGGTGAGATCTTGTGTGGAGCCACAGATCGAGGGAGATTATCAGTGGTCTTGTAGGTCTTCCATTTTCTAATAATTGCTCCCACAGTTGATTTCTTCACACAAAGCTGCTTGCCTGGTGCATGTCTACAATTTTGTTTCTGGTGTCCTTCGACAACTCTCTGGTCTTGGCCATAGTGGAGTTTGGAGTGTGACTGTTTGAGGTTGTGGACAGGTGTGGAGGAGGAGAGACTGTACGTCTATATCTCTATACACTGTACACAAAGGAGGAGATGCTGCACTTCTATGTCTCTATATACTGCACACAGAGGAGAAGATTCTGTACTTCTATATCTCTATACACTGTACACAGAGGAGGAGATCCTGCACTTCTGTCTCTATACACTGTACACAGAGGATATCCTGTACATCTAGATCTCTATACACTGCACACAGAGGAGAAGATTCTGTACTTCTATAACTCTATACACACAGAGGAGGAGATCTTGCACTTCTATATCTCTATACACTGTACACACAGAGGAGGAGATCCTGCACTTCTATATCTCTATACACTGTACACACAGAGGAGGAGATCTTGCACTTCTATATCTCTATACACTGTACACACAGAGGAGGAGATCCTGCACTTCTATGTCTCTATACACTGTACACAGAGGAGGAGATCCTGTACTTCTATATCTCTATACACTGTACACACAGAGGAGGAGATCCTGCACTTCTATGTCTCTATACACTGTACACAGAGGAGGAGATCCTGCACTTCTATATCTCTATACACTGTATACACAGAGGAGGAGATCCTGCACTTCTATGTCTCTATACACAGAGGAGGACATCCTGTACTTCTATATCTCTATACACAGTACACAGGAGGAGGAGATCCTGTACTTGTCTCTGTGCACAGCCTAATGTGCATCAGTAGCAATGAAGACACAATAATAAGCAGTCTAGACTGGGGGAGCAGAGGGAAGAAGCTTGATAACAGGAGAAAGAAGCATTTTAAGGACTTACCGGTTCTCAAACTTTATGGGCTATCCTCTGGAGTGGTGGCTTTAGACTCCGCTGTGCTTAAATGGGCCACAGCATCTTCAAAGATAAAGGAGAACTCTGGCAAAACAAAACTTACCCCATATCTACAGGATAGGGGATAAAGTAGCTGATTGCAGGGGTCCGAGCTCTTGTACCTCCCCATGATTCAGGGAAGGGACCCCGGCTCTCGTAGAAAGCAGCGCGTGTAGACGACACAGACAGCACCCCCTCCATTTCTAAGAGAGCGCCGATGATTCTCAAGTACTCGTGTATTTTCAGCGCTTCCATAGAAACGTACGGAGTGCATGCCGTCTGCAGCAGGTACTCCTCACTGAGCTCCGGGTACCATCCGCGTGATCGCGGGGGATCCCAGCGCTCGCACCCACCACTGCTGCTAAAAGTGTGTAAGAGGAAAGGACAAGAGGGGGGGTCAGAGCACTGGGACCCTCCCGCAAGTTACTGCAACATTCTTTGTCCTGTACACTTTTAGAGGTAAAGTCATGAACACAGCTTATTTGATGAGGCTGGGTGCGCTGCCGGCAGTCAGTCACAGTACAGTCATGGCTGTAAATGTTGGCACCCCTGAAATTTTTCTATAAAATGAAGTATTTCTCACAGAAAAGGATTGCAGTAACACATGTTTTGCTATACACATGTTTATTCCCTTTGTGTGTATTGGAACTAAACCAAAAAAGGAGGAAAAAAAAAGCAAATTGGACATAATGTCACCAAACTCCAAAAATGGACTGGACACAATTATTGGCACCCTTTGAAAATTGTGGAAAAACAAGATTGTTTGAAGCACGTGATGCTCCTTTATACTCACCTGGGGCAAGTAACAGGTGGGGGAAATATAAAAAATAAAAATGAGAGAAGTTCACTTAGTCTTTGCATTGTTTGTCTGTGTGTACCACACAAAGCATGGACAACAGAAAGAGGAGAAGAGAACTGTCTGAGGACGTGAGAACCAAAAATTGTGGAAAAAGATCAACAATCTCAAGGTTACAAGTCCATCTCCAGAGATCTAGATTTGCCTTTGTCCACAGTGCGCAACATTATCAAGAAGTTTGCAACCCATGGACCTGTAGATAATCTCCCTGGGTGTGGACGGAAAATAAAAATTTAAGTAAGGTGTAAACGCAGGATAGTCCAGATGGTGGATAAGCAGCCCCAAACAAGTTCCAAAGATATTCAAGCTGTCCTGCAGGCTCAGGGAGCATCAGTGTCAGCGCAAACTATCCAAAGACATTTAAATGAAATAAAACGCTATGGAGGAGACCCAGGAGGACCCCACTATGGAGGAGACCCAGGGAGGACCCCACTGCTGACACAGAGACATAAAGCAAGACTACATTTTGCCAAAATGAACTTCAGTAAGCCAAAATCCTTCTGGGAAAACGTCTTGTGGACAGATGAGACCAAGATAGAGCTTTTTGGTAAAGCACATCATTCTACTGTTTACCGAAAACGGAATGAGGCCTACAAAGAAAAGAACACAGTACCTACAGTGACATATGGTGGAGGGTCAATGATGTTTTGCTGCCTCTGGCACTGGGGGCCTTGAATGTGTACAAGACATCATGAAATCTGAGGATTACCAATGGATTTTGGGTCGCACTGTACAGCCCAGTGTCAGAAAGCTGGGTTTGTGTCCGAGATCTTGGGTCTTCCAGCAGGACAATGACCCCAAACATACGTAAAAAAGCCCCCAGGAATGGATGGCAACAAAGCACTGGAGAGTTCTGAAGTGGCAGCAATGAGTCCAGATCTAAATCCCATTGATCACCTGTGGAGAGATCTTATAATTACTGTTGGGAAAAGGCGCCGTCCAATAAGAGACCTGGAGCAGTTTGTAAAGGAAGAGTGGTCCAACATTCCGGCTGAGAGGTGTAAGAAGCTTATTGATGGTTATAGGAAGACACTGATTTCAGTTAGGTTTTCCAAAGGGTGTGCAACCTAATATTAAGGTAAGGGTGCCAATAATTGTATCCATTTTATATATTTTAAATAAATTGTAATTTAATCTATTGGACATATTTCCCCTTGTTATTTCTTCAATTTTCATATCCTTAACCTAGCAGGACTGTTTATTAATCCATTTTTTTTTTCTTTTGTCCTGGGCACATGTATCACAGTATCCTCTGTTTTATGCAGAGCTCCCAATTTTTTCTTAATTTTGTCCAGCCCATTTTTGGAGTATGGTGATATTATGTCCAATTAGGTTTTTTCCTCCTTTTTTTGGTTTAGTTCCAATACACACAAAGGGAATAAACATGTGTTACTGCAATCCTTTCCTGTGAGAAATACTTCATTTTTTATTTTTTTTATTTCAGGGGTGCCAACATTTACAGCCATGACTGTGGCTCCCTGCAGATTTCTCGACTGCAGCTGGGAGCTTGCTCTGTGATGGACGGCAGCGCCAAATACACTGTGGATGCGCTGTGTGTGACCCCCACCCTAAAGCTTCAATGCTCCAAACAGTTGATCAATATGGGTGCTAGCAATCTGACCCTCGCCTCCCAATATGCTGGGAGTTGTTGTTTTGCAACAGCCGATACCCTATCCACATGATAACCCTGGATTCACACCACTTTTTTGCAATACATTTGCCGTATCAGGTATTTGATGAAAAACGGATTCCTCAAAACCCTTAACTGTATTAAAACGGGTGTACAAATTTGAACCCGCATACGGTTTGAAAAATGCTGACTGGTTGCATCTGTTTAAGAAAAAAAACGTAAATGTCTTTAAGGGTACGTTCCCACACGGCGTATTTGCTGCTGCGTATTTTATTTTCCCTGTTGAAGTCAATGGGTAGGAAAATATGCAGCACCAAATACGCTGCAAAATACGCCACGTGGGAATGCACCCTAAAGGAAAACTGTCACATGTTCACTCCTGCACTAACCACAGGTACTGACGGATAGTGCGGGGGATGCCGATTCATATGATCCCTACCTTGCCCAGATCAGTCCAACCATTCACCCGCAATCTTACGTTTTTCTATATATGCAAATGTGGCTGTAACTGGCACGGGTGGGGTTTTCAGGAGCCTAGTGTCACTGTGAAGTCAGCGCCACCCGCTTATGAATATTCATCCCTCCGGCTCTCCCCGCCGCTCCTAACTGGTCTTCACTGCCTCTACACTTCCTGAAACGCGAAGTAGTGTTAGGAGCGGCGGGATGAATATTCATAAGCGGGCGGTGCTGCGGACGGGCAGCGCTGACGTCACAGTGCCACTAGGCTCCTGAAAACCCCACCCGTGCCAGTTACAGCCATATTTTCATATACAGAAAAACTAAGATTGCGGGCGAATGGTCGGATGGATATGGGCAAGTTAGGAATCATATGAATCAGCGTCCCCCGTACTAACCGTAAGCACCTGTGGTTAGTGCGGGAGTGAACATGTGACCGTTATCCTTTAACTTTTCACTCCATTATGAATAAAGTTTCACTTGTTTGATTGAAATCCCAAGAAAAAAAAAAACTTTCAGCGTGCACTGCACATGTGCAAAGTAAAAAAACGTAAGGTGCAAACTGGATGGAATCGTACGCACATACGGTTCCCATTGACTCCCAGGTAAAAAAATAAAAATAAAACTGTAAACATTTTCAATACATTTTTCACCCGGACCAAAAACAGTGGTAGGCTACGGTTTTAGGTGCGGGAGAAAAAATAAATAAATAAAACAGACAAAATCGTACAAGGTGCAAAACGGACACAACCAGATGCATCATTTGGCATACGGTTTTCAATGTGTTTCCATATGGTTTTCAAATTGAAAACATATACGGGAACTGTATTGCAAAAACGTGGTGTGAACCCGGCCTAAGCAGACCCTACACATCAAACTTGTCAGGGGGTCAGGTAAGAGAGACGTGGGCTTAATAAATAACGTTGTGCACGGGTGGTGGGATCAGCATTGATAGCTGGTTACCAACATTTAGCTAGCCAAGTTTTCATGTGTATGGTGGGAGATTAGTAAATATAGTGTCAGTCAAGCATTCATGCAGGGGTCTCAAACTGGCAGCCCTCCAGATGTTGCAAAACTTCAACTCCCAGCATGCCTGGACATGCCCAGACAATACCAGTTTAAGACCCCTGTGTATATGGGAGGGGTATAGGGAGAGAGAGATGTTGGCATAACAGGTGTTTCTGTTTTTTTGTGGGGTGGATGAAAAAATTAAAGGGATACTGCAGAGTTGGGCAACTTAATCCGCAGGATAGGAGACAAGTGTCAGAACGCGGGGGGTCCAACTGCTGAAACCGCCCCCCCCCCCCCCTTCCTGTACTGCGCTCTGCTCCCTTCGTGCACAATGATTTCCACTCTGTGCAAGGAGACTGTAAACCCTCACAAAGTAGTAGTCGACAATCCCCCTCCATGTATCTTTAAGTGCTAGAGATACACGAATGCATGGAGGGGGCATGTGGGAGAGGCAAGGCGCCATGCAGGAGATTGCAGAGTGTCCCAGCAGTCGGACCCCCACAATCAGACACTTATCTCATACTTTAAATAGCGGATACGTTGTCTTACAATGCCGTACCCCTTTAAAGGCAGACAAACAAGCTTTGTTGTGTATGGAGAAGACATAAGAAGAGATGGCTGTCAGATAACTGATATCTCTAGGAGCTGTAGACTACATTCACACAGCTAAAGGTTTAGTGCATAATTTGAAAAAATAAAAACAAGAATTGTAAGGAAAAAAAAAAAAAAACAACTAGAGCAACTTTATTGTAGCCTATAACACATACCCAGCAGTGTTTTATACTTTTTTGCAGAATGTTTTATACAGAATACAGATCAAAATGGAGATTCTTTAAAAGCTGAAATGATTTAACAGAACAAACGTTTTGTCTCGTTGTGTACGGACAAATTACTTATTTAAATTTCCTCTTCCTGAACCTTTAAAAAAAACAAAATGGGAAGGAATCGCTTCCACCCCCAGAATATTAAGTAACGAGAACAACTAACTGCTATGAGTGTAAAATTCCAGTGGGGGGCGGCGATCAGCTCCAGGCATCAAAGCTCTGCTGCAGAATGGAGGAAGAAATGGAGGCAACAGCGGTAGTGATCAAGGACGAGCTTATAGTGTCGGTGAATACGATTTCGGGTTGTAGAAATATTAGTATCACAAGTTCATGCTGCTCCTTCACCCAATGCGAATCCATACTTTAGGCCATAGAGAACATTTCATAAGCACTTGGTTATTGTCCAATTCTTTCCTTCCCCAGAAGTTTCAGGTTTTTGCTTCCTGACTTGTTTCCAGAGAAGTAACCCCCTCCCCACCCCAATATTCTACTACTATCTACAACAGGGGGAAGTCCGGTATGTTCACCACTTGGCATGCAGCTAAGTCCAAGACCCCCCCCACTGTGTCCCACAAGATCCTCCCTGCCGACGTTATCTCTTGTGACTATATACATGAGTGACTAGATTCACAACATTCAATGCGTTTGACGTCCTTTCGTCAGAAGGACATGTTGGACTTACAAAGTTTTTGGATATTGCCAATGAAGACCGTCAGAAGGCTTGCTGGAAGAGTTACAGGGAGTCGACTCGGAGATAATAAAAAGTGAGTGTTAAAGCGATCAATTGAAGGGTTTTGGCCTTTCAGCATTTTGCATGTTGTGCACCCGGATGTGTGCAAGCAGTGTCTCCTCTTTGTTGAAGCTCCTCTCGCACTGGCTGCATGGGAACGGCTTGTCGGGGGCATGAGTGGCCTGGTGGGTCACCAGTTGGGTTTTCAGGAAGAAGCTCTCGTTGCACTGGGTGCACTTGAAGGGCTTAGTGTCTGTGTGCACTCCCTCGTGGGTGATGAGCAAGGACTTGTCGTTGAAGCTCTTCTCGCAGTGCCGGCACTTGTAGGGCTTGGGTTTAAGGTGGCACTCTCCGTGAGCTTCCAGGCTGCTACGGTTGGGGAACCATTTGTTGCAATGGTTGCACTTCTGAGGCTTCTCCCCGGTGTGGGTTCTCTTGTGGGCAACAAGAAGAGTCTGGTCATTGAACTTCTTCTCGCACTGATCACAGTGGTAAGGTTTCCCTTCTCGATGGATGTTGCTGTGAGCCGCCAGCAGAGCTGGCTTGGAGAAGCTCTCTTCGCACAGCGGGCAGGGATAGGCCAACTTTCCGGTATGGATCCTTTGATGGGCTTCCAGAATGGACTTATCTCGGAAGCGTTTCTCGCAGAAGTTGCACTGGTGAGGCTTTTCATCCGGGAGGAGGAGGGGGCTGCTGCTGCCGCTCGAGTTGGAGCTCTCATTTGGATTTATGGTCCTGCTCGGCATTGGAATGGAAATGTCAATACGATGAATAGTAGGTTGGGGAATTATGGTAGGATGGGGCATTATGGTAGGATGAGGCATTATGGTAGGATGAGGCATTATGGTAGGTTGGTGACCCCGGCGGTGAATCATCATGTCAGACTTTGTGAGGAAACGGGCGTTGCAGACGTCGCACACGTTGTTGTTCTCGTTTTTGTGCATTTTGCGGTGGGCTTCCAGAGAGGCACTGTGCTTGAAGCACTTTTCACATTCCGGGCAGTAATACTGTCTACGTCTTCGCAGGTTTCTTCCGTGGGTAGGGGGAGAGTAGTCGCTGTCTTGGTCGTCATCTTGAAGGCTTTCGTCTTCCAGTTCTTCATCCAGAGGAACGAAGTCCTCGTCCCTACGTGACTTTTTCACTGGCCTTCTATGCAGCTCCTCCTCCTCCTCTTCTTCTGGATCAGGCTCAATGTAAACATCAATGGTCTCTACATGGGTAGGACTGTCATCCATCATTTTCTTTGGACTTCAGACTTGCTTCCCGACAGTTGCTTCTATATAATCTGTCAAAAGGAAAACAAGACAGTAACTCTGGAGGGAGGCGGGAAGTAAAGCTTCATGGTTAAATCAGCCATTGTTCTGGGGCTTTACTTGTGTAACAGAGACTTATAGAGCACCTGTCATATCCCACAAAAAACAAAGTTATTTTACTCAATAACTTACCCTGATCATACACATTGTATATATAATTTGTATGTGTCTAACACCTATACTTCTCTCTCAAATACCCTATATTTCTTGCTCCCTGTTTTCATCTTCCTTTGTGGAGGGGGCAGGCCCTCACTCTACATGACTCATCTTCCTCCCTGAGTCTGCAGTGCTGGGTCTTCATCCAATCGCTGCTCTGTAACCCTCCTTAGAGATAGATGAGAGAGGTCTGTGCAGCCTCAGCCAATCACACACTGAGGAGCAGTCTGTTCGAGGGAGCCTGAACAGCACAGATCTCCTATACTGCCTTGCTTTATGGCTGGTATCCAAAGTGTTGTAAAATACAGAACCATTGGTGTGGAGGAAGATGATTGACCCCCAGTGGTGGCAATTTTTAATAATTTTTTTTAAAGGTAAAATAGATTTTTTTATTTCTTTTTATAACTATATGTTTAAAAAGTAATTTAATTTAGTCAGCACAATATAAAAAGTAAATACAGTGGTCCTTCAAGTTACAATATTAATTGGTTCCAGGATGATCATTGTATGTGGAGACCAGAACTCTAGGGAAACCTGGCAATTTGCTCTAAAGCTACCAAAATGTCACCCAAAAATAGGAAGAAATGAGGATTTAAGAAAAATAAGTAGATAACTAATAGAGATAAAACAAGTCCTTACATAGAAAAGTAATTAACCCCTTAAGGACATAGTGTTTTCCCACTTTAGTTTTTTCCTCCTTACCTTTTAAAAATCATAACCCTTTCAATTTTCCACCTAAAAATCCATATTATGGCTTCTTTTTTGCACCACCAATTCTACTTTGTAATGACACCAGTCATTTTAACTAAAATTCTACAGCGAAACAGAAAAAAAAAATCATTGTGCAACAAAATAGAAGAAAAAACGCCATTTTGTAAATTTTGGGGGCTTCTGTTTCTACCCAGTACATTTTCCGGTAAAAATTACCCCTTATCTTAATTCTGTAGGTCCATACGATTAAAATGATCCCCTACTTATATAGGTGATTTTGTATTATTTCTGGAAAAAATCATAACTACATGCACAAAAATTTATACGTTTAAAATGTCATCTTCTGACCCCTGTAACTTTATTTTTCCACACATGGGGCGGTATGAGGGCTCATTTTTTTGCGCCGTGGTCTGAAGTTTTTATCGGTACCATTTTGTTTTGATCAGACTTTTTGATCGCCTTTTTTATGGTATAACAAGTGACGAAAAATAAGCTATTTTGGACTTTGGAATTTCTTTGCGCATACGCCATACGTAGTTCGGACATTTACGCACGGGGTGATACCTCATGGTTTTTTTTATTTACACTTTTTTAATGGGAAAACCGGGTAATTCAAACTTATTAGGGAAGGGGTTAAATCAGCTTTATTAACTTTTCCACCCCACTTTTTTTGCAATGTTATAGCCTCCATAGGGGACTATACCATGCAGGACATTGATTCATTACCCTGATCACTGCCATTGCAATCAATCGCCAATCGGACGCGCAGGAGGCAGGTAAGGCACCCTCCTGATGTGTCTTAGCAGATTGGGACATCGCGATTTTACCGCGATGGTCCCGATCAGCCCAACTGAGCTGTCGGAAGCTTTCACTTCAGACACGGCAATCAACGTTGATCGCCGCATCCTGTACAGTACACAGTGTCCTAAAAAAGTAACATGGAGCCACCCTCACCTGGTGTCCAAAGGAGCAGCTAACCCTGGTACAGAGTACAGAACATGTAATACCTCCCTGTACTGTAGGGGGCGCTACTAGACACCAGTCAGTGCATACACTTCAGTAATACAGGGGTTTTACCAGTGAATGCCCATTCTGATTGGTCTGATCTTCCAACAATTGACAGGTATCAAAGATCTGGACTGTCCGCACCATTGTATGGCGAGTATGGCTTCAACTTATAATGGTCCAAAAAATATATATATTTTATGTGGAGGGACCCCTGTATGAGAAAACTACATGTATAGCGCCTCCTTTATACAGAGAGCAACACTGCCAAAAAGGTAACCCTTGGTGGTCTCTGGGCAACTAATATTATACAACAAAATTCCTTGGGGAAATAAATCCCCTCAGGGATAACCCTGACTAGAGGCACCCAAAATAATTAATAAAACTTCACTTTAATTTATAACAGAATTAATAAAGAAAATTGTGCTCGGTGGCCACTAGGTGGCAGTGACGTATTAAAATTACAGCACTGAGCATGGACATTATGTATATTAATAACACTATATAGCATGTATAGGTTCATTAGCTGACTTTATTCTGATTTTATTTTAAAGGGGTATTCCAGAAAAAAAAAAAAACTTTTTTATATATATCAACTGGCTCCAGAAAGTTAAACAGATTTGTATTACTTCTATTAAAAAATCTTAATCCTTTCAGTACTTATGAGCTTCTAAAGTTAAGGTTGTTCTTTTCTGTCTAAGTGCTCTCTGCTGACACCTGTTTCAGGAAACGCCCAGTTTAGAAGAGAAGAGGTTTGCTATGGGGATTTGCTTCTAAACTGGGCGGTTCCCGAGACACGTGTCATCAGAGAGCACTTAGACAGAAAACAACAACCTTGAAATTCAGAAGCTCATAAGTACTGAAAGGATTAAGATTTTTTTTAATAGAAGTAATTTACAAATCTGTTTAACTTTCTGGAGCCAGTTGATATATAAAAAAAAAAAAAAAAAAAAAAAAAAAAAAATTTTTCCTGGATAACCCCTTTAATCAGCTAGCTGGCTAAAAAGCCAACGTTTACACTTTTATTGTAGCATGCATCCAGCATTGGTGTGTCTTAGCTGGCTAATTATTTAATTCTACAGCCGCTAGCTGTGCAGCATCCCCTATACAACTCTTAAATCCTATGACACAGTGCTGAGCTAAAATTTAGATCCCTCCTGCCCGACGTTTCGCCATTGACTGGCTTTTTCGAAAAAGAACGTCCATGCCCAGCGCTGTAATTTTAATACGTCACTGCCACCTAGTGGCCACCGAGCACAATTTTCTTTATTAATTCTGTTATAAATTAAAGTGAAGTTTTATTAATTATTTTGGGTGCCTCTAGTCAGGGTTATCCCTGAGGGGATTTATTTCCCCAAGGAATTTTGTTGTATAATCCTTTATATAGAGAGGACGCAGTTCCATAAAGTAGCGTACTTACCAGGTAATCACTATCGACCAGAGCGATCGACGGGGATCACAGCACTGAACAGGAAGCTACCTGCGGAAATACAAAAAACCGTGATAAGAAAACACGTAATAGGTATAAATATAAAAACATATCTACACAGAGCAATCCTCGAATTTTGAATAGTGCCTTTAAAGGGGTACTCCGGCCCTAGTACAGCTTATCCCCTATCCAAAGGATAGGGGACAAGATGTCTGATCGCGGGGGTCCCGTCGCTAGGGTCCCCCACAATCTGTCATTGAGCACTCACCTTTGGAGGCTCCAAGAGTGCAGCGTGACGTCACCACTCCGTCCCCATGTGACATCCCGACTCCGCCCCCTGTGTGTGCAGTCAAGCCCCGCCCCCTCAATGCAAGTCTATGGGAGGGGGCGTGAAACGCCCCCTCCCATAGACATGCATTGAGGGGGTGGGATGTGACATCACACAGGGGGCGGAGTCGGGATGTCACATGGGGACGGAGTGGTGACGTCACGCTGCACACTTGGAGCCTCCAAAGGTGAGTGCTGAATGACAGATTGTGGGGGACCCCAGCAGCAGGACCCCCGCGATCAGACATCTTATCCTCTGGATAGGGGATAAGATGTATTAGGGCCGGAGTACCCCTTTAAGAACATAAAGCAATATGGTATCTATACATATTAGCCTTAATTTGCAATTATGTGTTAGAACGGTGCTCTCCAAACCAAGGACCTTCAGGTGCTGTAGAACTACAGCGCCAAGCATGCCCCGACAGCCAACCATGCTGGGCATTGTAGTTTTGCACGGATGGGGGTCCACGGTTTGGAGAGCACTGTTGGTGTCCCAAGAATCGTCCCATAATTCATGATCAGTATGGGATCAGTGATGCAGTAATTTAGGGCAGGCACTTTTGCACCATTTCTACCATCACTATGATGTGGGGGGGATATCAATATTTTTAGGGGGTGTATATTGTAGTTACCCTCTGCGGTACAGTTCTGTATGTAGAGAGGCACCAGGTGAGAGGTTGGAGTCTTTCCCCATCACATTGGACTGGTTGCTATGGGAACCTCAGAAACTTAGTCCTGCTAGTCCTACTTAGTCCTGGGAGCTTTTGGTATGAAAGGAATTAGGGTCCCGTAAGTACTGGGGGTACCCACCGAAGTACAGGGAGTTTCCAGGATACACATTGGGGGTCTTCCTCACTACAGGGGGGTTTCTCAGGAGGCACACATTGGGGCTCAGTATTGGGGGGTTCCCACGATGCACACATTGGGGTCCTCAGTAAAGGGGGTTCCCAAGATGCACACATTGGGGTCCTCAGTAAAGGGGGTTCCCAAGATGCACACATTGGGGTCCTCAGTAAAGGGGGTTCCCATGATGTACACATTGGGGTCCTCCTCAGTAAGAGGGGGGGGGGGGGTTTCCCATGATGTACACATTTGGGTCCTCCGTACAGGGGGGGGGTTCCCATGATGCACACATTGGGGTCCTCCTCAGTATTGGGGGTTACATGATGCACACATTGGGGTCCTCAGTACAGGGGGTCCCATGATGCACACATTGGGGTCCTCAGTATTGGGGGGGTTACAAGATGCACACATTTGGGTCCTCCGTACGGGGGGGGGGGGGTTCCCATGATGCACACATTGAGGTCTTCATCAGTACAGGGGGGGGTTCCCGTGATGCACACATTGGGGTCCTCCTCGGTACAGGGGGGGTCCCATGATGCACACATTGGGGTCCCATGATGCACACATTGGGGTCCTCCTCAGTACAGGGGGGTCCCGTGATGCACACATTGGGGTCCTCAGTATTGGGGTCCTCCTCAGTACAGGGGGGGTCCCATGATGCACACATTGGGGTCCTCAGTACAGGGGGGGTCCCATGACACACACATTGGGGTCCTCCTTAGTACAGGGGGTCCCGTGATGCACACATTGGGGTCCTCAGTACAGGGGGTCCTGTGATGCACACATTGGGGTCCTCAGTAAAGGGGGTCCCGTGATGCACACATTGGGGTCCTCAGTAAAGGGGGTTCCCATGATGCACACATTGGGGTCCTCAGTAAAGGGGGTTCCACAATGCACACATTGGGGGTCCTCCTCAGTAAGAGGGGGGTTCCCATGATGTACACATTGGGGTCCTCCTCCGTGCAGGGGATTCCCATGATGCACACATTGGGGTCCTCCTCAGTATTGGGGGGTTACATGATGCACACATTGGGGTCCTCAGTACAGGGGGTCCCGTGATGCACACATAGGGGTCCTCAGTATTGGGGGTTACATGATGCACACATTGGGGTCCTCAGTACGGGGGGGGGGGGGTTCCCATGATTCACACATTGGGGTCCTCCTCGGTACAGGGGGGTCCCATGATGTACACATTGGGGTTCTCAGTACAGGGGGTTCCCGTGATGCACACATTGGGGTTCTCCTCAGTACTGGGGGGGGGGTTCCCTTGATGCACACATTGGGGTCCTCCACAGTATAGGGGGTTCCCTTGATGCACACATTGGGGTTCTCCTCAGCACAGGGGGTTCCCGTGATGCACATATTGGGGTTCTCCTCAGTACTGGGGGGTGGGTTCCCTTGATGCACACATTGGGGTCCTCCTCAGTACAGGGGGTTCCCTTGATGCACACATTGGGGTCCTCCTCAGTACTGGGGGGTTCCCTTGATGCACACATTGGGGTCCTCCTCAGTACTGGGGGGTTCCCTTGATGCACACATTGGGGTCCTCCTCAGTACTGGGGGGTTCCCTTGATGCACACATTGGGGTCCTCCTCAGTACTGGGGGGGGTTCCCTTGATGCACACATTGGTGTCCTCCTCAGTACTGGGGGTTCCCTTGATGCACACATTGGGGTCCTCAGTACTGGGGGGGTTCCCTTGATGCACACATTGGGGTATTCCTCAGTACAGGGGGTTCCCTTGATGCACACATTGGGGTCCTCCTCAGTACAGGGGGTCCCCGTGATGCACACATTGGGGTCCTCCTCAGTACAGGGGGTCCCCGTGATGCACACATTGGGGTCCTCCTCAGTACTGGGGGGTCCCATGATGCACACATTGGGGTCCTCCTCAGTATTGGGGGGTCCCATGATGCACACATTAGGGTCCTCCTCAGTATTGGGGTCCTCCTCAGTATTGGGGTCCTCCTCAGTACTGGGGGGGGTTCCCTTGATGCACACATTGGGGTCCTCCTCAGTACAGGGGGTCCCCGTGATGCACACATTGGGGTCCTCCTCAGTATTGGGGGGTCCCATGATGCACACATTGGGGTCCTCCTCAGTATTGGGGGGTCCCATGATGCACACATTGGGGTCCTCCTCAGTACTGGGGGGGTTCCCTTGATGCACACATTGGGGTCCTCCTCAGTACTGGGGGGTTCCCTTGATGCACACATTGGGGTCCTCCTCAGTACTGGGGGGTCCCATGATGCACACATTGGGGTCCTCCTCAGTATTGGGGGGTCCCATGATGCACACATTGGGGTTCTCCTCAGTACAGGGGGGGTTCCCGTGATGCACACATTGGGGTCCTCCTCAGTACAGGGGGGGTTCCCGTGATGCACACATTGGTGTTCTCAGTACTGGGGGTTCCCGGCTCCGCCGCCCGTCACACACAAGGCTTTTTCCCGCTACCTCCCCCCGGCCTCCAGCTGCAGCCTCATCCCCCCTCAGCAGTCTCCATCCACCCGTCTCTCTCTCCTCCCGGGGCCCGGCCTCCTCACCCCATCCCCCCGCCGCACGTCCGGCCTGGCTCCCCGCTCTTTATGCGGCCGCACGCAGTGGCCGGGGTCGGAGCGCCCTGTTCATGGTGATATACCGCCCCGTCACCCGGCACCGCGGCGGCAGAGGAACCAGGCGGCCCGGGCAGCCCCTCCCGGTCACCCACCCGGCGGCAGCAGCGTCCTCCGAACACACGGGCGATGCAGATGAAGCGCCAAAGAGAACGGCGGCGAGAGAAAGGTCCCGGATGTGACGACACGGTACGTTACCAGCGGCGTGACGTCACCTCAGGCCCCGCCCACCGCCGCTCTGTGAGTGAGGAGACTGAGGCGGCGGCCCGGGGCCTCACAAAGGAGGGATAGGAGGAGTATCGCGATTATACTGTACAATACTGATTAAAATGTCGTGATAGTGCCAGAAGATGGGGGACAGCCCCTAATACATAACAATACAGTCATTATAGCTATATAGTATTACAGGACCCCTTGTCATATGGGCAGTGGTATAACTACTATATATATATATATATATATACACACACACACTGGCCCAGATTTATCAAACTGTGTGAGAGAAAATATAGAGTGATTTTCCCCCAGCAACCAATCACAGCTCAGCTGACGAGCTGAGGTAAAGTGAAAGCTGAGCTGTGATTGGTTGCTGTGGGAAAATCTCTCAATTTTTTCTCTCACACAGTTTGATAAATCTGGGCCACTGATCCCATAGAGATAGCAGCAGTTTACAGATAGAGATGGAGGGGAGGAGTATAACCACCATCTATACTGATCCCATTGAGATAGCAGCAGCAGTATACAGATAGAGCTGGAGGGGAGGTGTATAACTACTATATATTCTGATCCCATAGCGATAGCAGCAGTAGTATACAGAGAGAGCTGGAGGGGAGGTATATAACTACTATATATCCCGATTCCAGAGATAGCAGCAGTATACAGATAGAGCTGGAGGGGAGGTGTATAACTGCTGTATATACTGATCCTATAAAAGATAGCAGCAGTATACAGATAGAGCTGGAGGAAAGGTGTATAACTACTATATATCCTGATCCCATAGAGATAGCAGCAGTATACAGATAGAGCTGGAGGAGAGGTGTATAACTACTATATATCCTGATCCCATAGAGATAGCAGCAGTATACAGATAGAGCTGGAGGAAAGGTGTATAACTACTATATATCCTGATCCCATAGAGATAGCAGCAGTATACAGATAGAGCAGGAGGAGAGGTGTATAACTACTATATATCCTGATCCTATGGAGATAGCAGCAGTATACAGATAGAGCAGGAGGAGAGGTGTATAGCTACTATATATCCTAATCCCACAGAGATACAATGGGCCAAAAAGTATTTAGTCAGCCCCCAATTGTGTAAGTTCTCCCCCTTATAAAGATGAGAGGCTGTAATTTCCATCATAGGTTATAACCTCAACTATGAGACAGAATAAGAGAAAATCCATAAAATCACATTGTCTGATTTATAAAGAATTTGCAAATTATGGTGGAAAATAAGTATTTGGTCACCTACCAACAAGTAAGATTTCTGGCTCTCACAGACCTGTAACGTCTTCTTTAAGGGTATGTTCACACAACGTATATGTCGCTGAATCTCCACTCGCGGAATTCAGTGAGTAGAGTCAGCCTGGCAGCCTGCGGCGGTAGGACCACTTCGCACTGCGCTGTCACCATTGATGGCTATGCAGTACTCGCGGACTTCCGTGCAAAGAATGAACATGTTCTTTCTTTGCCCGGAACAATTTCAGCGGCAGAATTGTCCACCGCCGAAATTCCGCAGTGTGAACGGGTCTCGCGGAAGACCCATTCACACTGATGCTAACGATCACTGTGTGGCATTACGCTCACGGAATTCCGCAGTGTGAACATACCCTAAGAGTCTCCTCTGTCCTCCACTCGTTACCTGTATTAATGGCTCCTGTGTGAACTTGTTATCAGTATAAAAGACACCTGTCCACAACCTCAAACAGTCACACTCCAAACTCCACTATGGCCAAGACCAAAGAGCTGTCGAAGGTCACCAGAAACAAAATTTTAGACCTGCACCAGGTTGGGAAGACTGAATCTGCAACAGGCAAGCAGCTTGGTGTGAAGAAATCAACTGTGGGAGCAATTATAAGAAAATGGAAGACATACAAGACCACTGATAATTTCCCTCCATCTGGGGCTCCACACAAGATCTCACCCCCTGGTGTCAAAATGATCACAAGAACGGTGAGCAAAAAATCCCAGAACCACACGGGGGGGGGGGGGGGCACCTAGTGAATGACCTGCAGAGAGCTGGGACCAAAGTAACAAAGGCTACCATCAGTAACACACTACACCGACAGGGACTCAAATCATGCAGTGCCAGACGTGTCCCCCTGCTTAAGCCAGTACATGTCCGGGCCTGTCTGAAGTTTGCTAGAGAGCATTTTGATGATCCAGAAGAAACCAAAGTAGAACTTTTTTGGTAAAAACTCCACTCGTCGTGTTTGGAGGAGGAAGAATGTTGAGTTGCAGCCAAAGAACACCATACCTACTGTGAAGCATGGGGGGTGGAAACATCAGGCTTTGGGGCTGTTTTTTAGCAAAGGGACCAGGACGACTGATCCATGTAAAGGAAAGAATGAATGGGGCCATGTATCGTGAGATTATGAGTGAAAACCTCCTTCTATCAGCAAGGGCATTGAAGATGAAACGTGGCTGGGTCTTTCAGCATGACAATGACCCCAAACACACCGCCCGGGAAATGAAGGAGTGGCTTCGTAAGAAGCATCTCAAGGTCCTGGAGTGGCCTAGCCAGTCTCCAGATCTCAACCCCATAGAAAACCTTTGGAGGGAGTTGAAAGTCTGTGTTGCCCAGCGACAGCCCCAAAACATCACTGCTCTAGAGGAGATATGCATGGAGGAATGGGCCAAAATACCAGCAACAGTGTGTGAGAACCTTGTGAAGACAGAAAACATGTGACCTCTGTCATTGCCAACAAAGGGGATATAACAAAGTTTTGAGATGAACTTTTCTTATTGACCAAATACTTATTTTCCACCATAATTTGCAAATAAATTCTTTATAAATCGGACAATGTGATTTTATGGATTTTCTCTCATTCTGTCTCATAGTTGAGGTTATAACCTATGATGGAAATTACAGCTTCTCATCTTTATAAGTGGGAAAACCTGCACAATTGGTGGCTGACTAAATACTTTTTTTTTGCCCCACTGTAGCAGCAGTAGTATACAGATAGAGCTGGAGGAAAGGTGTATAACTACTATATATCCTGGTCCCATAGAGATAGCAGCAGTATACAGATAGAGCTGAAGGATAGGTGTATAACTCTTGGGGGGGGGGGAATTTAATAAAAAAGCTACTTGTCCAAGTAGAAAACGGAGCACAATCTACTTGCCCCTCCTCAGTCTGTAAAAAAAAAAAAGAAAAAAAAAGGTCTTTATTAGTTTAGTTTTCGCACTTTCCATATTCCTCCTCGCCCTTTAATAGTCACAACTCCTATTTTTCAATCTACAGATCCAGATGAGGCTTGTTTTTTGCGGGACCAATTGTACTTTGTAAGGACACCTTTTATTTTTCTACAACATATGCTCCGAAACAAAGAAAAAATTATTTGTAAGGTGAAATAGCAAATTTGGGATTTTTATTTTTTTACGCCATTCACTTGGTCTGATTTACAAGGTATTTTGATACTTTGGATCACCCTGATTACAGCAATACCAAATTTGTTTAGTTTCTGTCATGTTTCACTAAAAGTCAAAACTTAAAAAAATTTTTGTTACTTAAAATGCCATTTTCTGACCTCTATAACATTTTTTTTCCCCGCATACTGGGCTGTATGAGGGCTCATTTTTTGCGCCATAATCTGTACAATTTTGGTATTGATCTGACTTTTAGATTGCTTTTTACTTTACTTTTTCTGGATATGATGTTATAAAAAACGCAATTCTGTGTTTGGTATTTTTTTATGTTAACACCATTGACCGTACGGGATAATGTTATTTTAATAGTTGGGGCAATTACGTCAATACCAAATACGTTTATTCTTATTATGTTTACATTCTTTTTGTATGGAAAAGCGAAAAAGGGGGAAGGGTGATGTGAATTTTTTTTATATGGGAGGTTAATGTGTGTTTTTTAATCTTTTATTACACTATTTTTTAGTCCCTTAGCGGACTTTTAGGAGGAATCAGATTCCACATACAGATCAATGCAGTTCTATTGAACTCCATTGATCTGTGCCATCTGTGCTCATTTGATGGAGCCTTCTCTAGGCAGGCTCAATCAAATACAGATCCACTGCAGCCAGGGAAGGAGCGCTAAGCCCTCTGGCTATCTCCTCAGTTGATACCCCCCCCCCCCCCTCTTCATTGGGGGGGGGGGGATTCCTTCCCTAAATAACCCCAAGTGATAACCTGTCTTGGTCCTGTAATCCTCCCATACCATTATTATTTTTGTCACCCTCTTCTGCACCCTCTCCAGTCTAGCCTTGTCCTTATATACAGGTGCCTAGAATTGGACAATACTCTGTGGTCTGACTAGTGATTTATACAGAGGTAACTATGTCCTTGTCCTGAGCCTCTATTCCTCTCTTTACATCATGACTTTGTTAGCCTTGGCAGCTGCTGCCTGGCACTGATCCCTAAAGTTGAGCTTTTTGTCCACCAGTATCCCCAAGTCCTTTTACCTAATATTTTATTATTTAGAACATAATTGTACACTTTGTTTTTATGGCCCAAGTGCATAACTTTACATTTATCCACATTAAACTTAATTTGCCATGTCTGTGCCTAAGCCTCCAGCTTCTCCAGATCCCTCTGTAATATTATGTTATCCTCCTTTGTGGTAATCACCCTACCCAGTTTAGTGTCATCTGCAAATATAGAAATTATCCTCTGTAATCCATCTACAAGGTCATTAATAAAGATATTAAAAAGAAGTGGACCCAGTACTGCCCCCTGTGGTTCCCACTAGTAACTGTCACCCAACCAGAGTAAGTTCCATTGATCTCCACCTTCTGCTTCCTGTCACTAAGCCAGTTATAACCCATTTACATATATCCTCCCCTAGTACCAGCTCCTCGTTTTTTGTGCTAACCTTTTGTGTGGCCCAGTATCAAATGCCTTATAAAAGTCCAGATATACAACATCCACAGCCTCGCCCCCATCCAATCTATACCTGACCTCCTCATAGATGATCAGATTAGTCTGACTGATCCCATATACACACACCTCACCCCGGTCCAATCTATACCTGACCTCCTCATAGATGATCAGATTAGTCTGACTGATCCCATATACACACACCTCACCCCGGTCCAATCTATACCTGACCTCCTCACAGATTAGTCTGACAGGACCGATCCTGTATAAACCTATGTTGACGCTGTGTTAGAAGGTTATTTTCAGTACTTGTCCCCAAGCTAAACTTTTATTATACTGTTGCAATGTAATTATAAGATTTACTTGCTGTTAAAATTATCAACCTTTATATGTTTTTAATATGACTGGGGGAAAAAAAAGGCCACTAGGTGGCTCTGTTCTTTTCCTTGCCACAAGTCAAACAGTTTGGTCTCCTGCCAGGCCAAGAGGAGACCTAACTCAGGAAGTGGGTGCAGCGCATGGCGGGGCACAGCTCTCGCAGGCTTTAGTGGTGATGTCATGCCTGCTGGGGAACACCCACTTTCTCCTGCCGAGAGCTCACACAAGGTGAGCAAGGGAAAGGTAAGATACACAGCTTTTTAACGCTCGGGAAAAAGGGCAGGAGGGGTGTTAGGAGTAGTTAGGGAATATAATCTGAGTTAATTTAGAAAATACGGTTTGATGACAGGTACTCTCTAAGATATTCCAGAATAGTATCTCTGAGACTTACCGGCCTATAGTTCCCAGGATCCATTTTGACCCAATTTTGAATATCGGTACCACATTTGCTAAGCTCCAGTCCTGTGGAACAATCCCTGTCATTATAGAACCTTTAAATATTAGGAATAAGGGTCTGTCTAGCACAGTACTTAATTCTTGCAAATCCCTGGGATGGATACCATCTGGGCTCGGTGATTTGCGTGTTTTTATGTTACTAAGGCGGCACTGCACTTTTTCTTGGTTTATAAAGGTGGGAATTGCAGGAGAATTTACGTTGTCCCCTCCCCTGTATGGACCCCAATACATTGAAATAGGGGAAAATGGAAACCTGAACCCATAAGGTCACCTTTCTCCCAAATTTCATCATCTTAACAGGTCATCCGTAAAGGTTTGTGCTTTATCTTCAATGAGGGTTCATGCAAGTGGCCAAATTGTTGTAAATGCAAGCACGAATGTGCCTTTTGTGGCGGAACACACTCCTTATCTCGGTGCTTTCGGAAGTTGCAGTCCATTGGTTCCAGAGATTATGCTTAGAAAAGCACCAACACCAGTGAAAATCTGGTCCCAGTCCTAAATTGCTTCCCATATCAGGAGATAGCTAGCTTCCTTTTCTTTGGATTTAAGAATGATTTTTATGTTCCACCTTTTCTTGAAGATTCTTGTCTTATTCATAATTTGGTTTCAGTTTGTAAGTTTCCTCATGTTGTCCAGCAAAAAATTGAGTTAGAGGTCTCTCATGGTAGAGTTTCTGGTCCTTTTGTTTCACCTCCTTTTTTCTTCCTTTCGTATTTCTCCTTTAGGTGTTGTTCCTAAAAAGTATTCTAATTCTTTTAGTTTAATTCATCATCTTTCTTTTCCTGACCATCTTTACCTTAAAGGGGTACTCCGGTGAAAACCTTTTTTCTTTTAAATCAACTGGTGTTAGAAAGTTAAAGATATTTGTAAATTACTTCTATTAAAAATTCTTAATCCTTCCAGTACTTATTAGCTGCTGAATGCTACAGAGGAAATTCCTTTCTTTTTGGAACACTGATGACATCACGAGCACAGTGCTCTCTGCTGACATCTCTGTCCATTTTAGCAACCATGCATAGCAGATGTATGCTAAGGGCAGCATGGTGGCTCAGTGGTTAGCACTGCTGCCTTGCAGTGTTGGGGACTTGGGTTCAAATCCCACTAAGGACAACAATAAATAAAGAGTTATTATTACTATTATAATGACGTCAGCAAAGAGCACTGTGCTCGTGATGTCATCAGAGAGCATTCCAAAAAGAAAAGAATTTACTCTGTAGTATTCAGAAGCTAATAAGTACAGGAAGGATTAAGATTTTTTAATAGAAGTAATTTACAAATGTTTAACTTTCTGCCACCAGTTGATTTAAAAGAAAAAAGGTTTTACCGGAGTACCTCTTTAATGATGAGATATACAGGGCAATAGCATCTGTTCATTACTCGTTGTTTGACGACACCTTGGAAATCTTGCGTTCAGTTGGGAAGGGTGCTCATCTTTCTAAGGCTGACATTAAGTCAGCTTTTCGTCTTCTTCCTGTCAATCCTTGGAGTTTTAATTCTCTTGTTTTTTTTCTTTAATTTATTTTAAGTGTCTACCTATGGGCTTTGCTTTGTCCTGTAACTACGTCAAGTCCTTTTCTTCACTGGTCTGGTCTCTTATTTTTCGGGTTGCTATTCGCTCGTACATTATTTAGATGACTTCCTTTTCAATGGGACCTCTCACTGATTTTCTCTTGTTTATTATCTTTTTTTTAATGTAAATTATTTGGTGTCCCTCTGGCTGTCGAAAAACAGTCAAGGCCACTACTTCTATTGATTTCCTTGGCATTCATATTATTTGTTCATGTAATTTAGCCTTTCTAGGGATACAATTCTTTTGTCCCCACGTTATTAATTCCATGCTTGCCAAGGACAAGGCTACTTTGCGGGAATTTAAAATTTTGCTTCTAGAGTCATCCCTATGGCCAGTGTATTCTCTAAACGCATGTATGCCCCCACGCGAGATTTTAAATCTCCTTCCTCTCATATTAGGATTTGGTCCACCCTTAAAGCGGATCTTCGTATTTGGTCTTATTTTTTGTCTTTTAATTGATGTAACGTCTGGCAATCTGATTTTGTAAGTAGTGAATCTTAACACCTTTTTATGGATGCTGCCAGTTACGCAGGTTATGTCGTCATTTTTGGTGACAAATTGTTACGCCGAGCGCTCCGGGTCCCCGCTCCTCCCCGGAGCGCTCGCTTCACTCTCGCTACCGCAGCGCTCCGGTCAGCTCCACTGACCCGGTGCGCTGCGATACCGTCTCCAGCCGGGATGCGATTCGCGATGCGGGTGGCGCCCGTTCGCGATGCGCATCCCGGCTCCCGTACCTGACTCGCTCTCCGTCTGTCCTGTCCCGGCGCGCGCGGCCCCGCTCCCTAGGGCGCGCGCGCGCCGGGTCTCTGCGATTTAAAGGGCCACTGCGCCGCTGATTGGCGCAGTGGTTCCAATTAGTGTGTTCACCTGTGCACTCCCTATTTATACCTCACTTCCCCTGCACTCCCTCGCCGGATCTTGTTGCCATTGTGCCAGTGAAAGCGTTTCCTTGTGTGTTCCTAGCCTGTGTTCCAGACCTCCTGCCGTTGCCCCTGACTACGATCCTTGCTGCCTGCCCCGACCTTCTGCTACGTCCGACCTTGCTTCTGTCTACTCCCTTGTACCGCGCCTATCTTCAGCAGCCAGAGAGGTTGAGCCGTTGCTAGTGGATACGACCTGGTCACTACCGCCGCAGCAAGACCATCCCGCTTTGCGGCGGGCTCTGGTGAAAACCAGTAGTGACTTAGAACCGGTCCACTAGCACGGTCCACGCCAATCCCTCTCTGGCACAGAGGATCCACCTCCTGCCAGCCGGCATCGTGACACAAATGTTCTGCTAATTCTTGGCCTGAGAGTTGTCATCTTTGTGGAGCCACTAAGAACATTATGCTGTAGGAACTTTTCTCAGTTTTGGTAGCCCTTTCCATCTGGGGTTCCTTATCGTAGGATTCTTTTACATTCTGACAATAAGGGTGTAATTTTTTTATATTAATTGTCAGTCAGCTAAGTTTTTAGTTTTTGTTGTTAACATTCTTTTTAAGATAGTTTTTCTTTGCTTACGTTATATTTGGTTAAAAGCCACTTTTGTTTAAGGATGTAAAAAGGTTTCTGCTGCTGCTTTATCTAGATAACATTTTTCACAGTTTCATATATTGAACCCTCATGTGGACCTGGTAGGTGTCTCCTTTGCCCAATGGAGCTCAATCTTCGAATTATTTAAGAATCCTTGCATCATTCTTTATCTCGCCCAACATGGGTTGCATATGCATCCACATGGGATAATTGAAAGGGTTTCTGTTCAAGTATCAGTATGGATCATTTTTCTCCTGATGTTAATTTAGCTGTATCCTTTTCACGTGATTATTTGCAAGCATTTTTCTGTTTCTTATATTTATAAAGTTATTTCAGGTAATTTTTTCTCTAGGTTGGACTTTTCCACATTATTTTGTTTGACAGTTATTATAAGGTTATGGTAAGAGTAATACTTCTTTGGATTCCAGACATCCCATCTCTATGGAACTGCTAGGTCGCCTGGTTAGTGCCCTTGATAATGTGCGTTTCTCATCTTATGAGGTTCAATTATTCAGTTTTTTTTTTTTTTTTTATCCTTAGCCTTTTTTGTTGCTCTCCATCTTGGTGAGTAGAGATTAGCGAAGTTACAGTGATTCGATACGAACCTCGCGGCTCGGCAGTTGATGACTTTTCCTGCATAAATTAGTTCAGCTTTCAGGCGCTCCGGTGGCTGGAAAAGATGGATACAGTCCTTGGAGACTCTCTCGACCGTGTGACTGTACCCTAAAAACACTACACCTACACAAAATAAAAAGTAAAACACTATATATATATATATATATATATATATATATATATATACACATAATACAGGAATGTAGGTGCACTACTGTGGTAGATGTAAACAATGACATTGGCTATCCCTCAACACTGATGTTAAAATTAAGACATTAGCCAGTATATCCTTATATGAAGGACATACCTGAGCACCCATACCAACGCCAAGGTTTCTCAAGTGGCATGAGACCTAACACTAACCTACCTGTGCGTGATAAGCAAAACCAGGGGCCAGTGGGCAATTACAGCAGCATTAGGCTGACTCCCAGCCTCCTCCAAGGTACCCTCCAGAGTGGCTGAGCACACATACAGTGGGAGGAGGGAGGCAGACTATAAGCCCCACCCAAGTAGGCTGATATAGTTGCGGGCCTCAGGCCTTGAGGGTTAGCCAATGTCGTTGTTTACATCTACCACAGTAGTGCACCCATATTCCTGTATTCTAATTGTTAAACATCCACACAGTCTATCTGGTGTAGGATCCTATTGTGGCACTTGTAGTCCACTGCAGGCATCCTCCATTGTATGGATTTTTTTGCTGGGGATCGCCGCTAGCAACGGACTACAAGGGCAGGATCTGCTCCCCCAGCATGAATTCACAACTGCATTTGGGGTTGAGCACCTCCAGCCATTTAAGACCACATCTTTGTTGTTGTATACATATACACATACCCCTACACCGTTACCTCCCCCCAATAAAAATGAAAAAAGTCTCATACAGCAGTGTTTCCAAAACGGAGCCTCCAGCTGTTGAATTTTTCACCAAGAAATTATATAAGTATCGACGAATACTATGTTAAAGTAGAATATGTCACGAAAAAACAATCTCGGAATCAAATTCATAAGTAAAAGCATCGCAGAGTTATTAATGCTTAAAGTGACAGTGGTCAGATGTGAAAAAACAAATATGCTCTGGTCCTTAAGGGGTTAATAAGATTCATAAAAGCGTAAATTGAAGTTTGAGTCAATTCCTTCCTTCTTTAGGTTTTTCCTCTTATAGACGTGAGGATCTCGAGGATTCTTGTACTGGTATCTTCAGTCCGGAGTATTTTTCTCTTTCTTGTATTGGTTTTGATGTTCTAAACATTGATTTTAACAATGTGGTGGAGAGAGGCATTGCGATGTTTGGGGGAGCCATTTAATGGTCTTTTGGGGGTTAGTCGCTCAACATTTTATTTTATTGTTTTATTTATTCTTTATTATATTGTTATCTATATTGCTATTACATTAAATACTGATATTTATTTATTGGTTAATAAACATTGCGGCCTTATTATCCACTTTCTTATTGGTTAGTCTTACATGAGAATTTATTGGGTTCTACGTTTCCATGTTATCTGACATTGGATTTTCCTTTGAAGGCATTTAGTAGATCGGCCTTTTCCTCATCCTCCTCCACCATTACACCCATATTTCTTAAGGAGCCAACATTTAAATTTATTATTATTTATGTAGGCTAAGAATATTTTGGGGTTCTTTTTTTTTTTTTACTTTTTAGACAATTATTTACTTTCTATAGCAATCAACTATCAGAGATAGCAGTATACAGCTAGAGCTGGAGGGAGGTGTATAACTACTATATATCCTGATGCCATAGAGATAGGAGCAGTATACAGATAGAGCTGGAAGGGAGGTGTATACCTACTATATATCCTGATCCCATAGAGATAGCAGCAGTATACAGATAGAGCTGCAGGGGAGGGATCTGGGAACTAGCAGAAGGGGATCTAAGAGGTGATAATGTCATCCTGTAGTTCACAGGAAGTCGGCTGACCCTTTTCTCTGTATACAAGTCTAATAACTCACAATTGCTGCAGAAGACCTGATGCAATTAACAACTTACCATGCTTGTGCTCCCTTTTAGGATTGGGCGTATATTGTAGGGAATTACAGCAGGCCTCCATTTATTTCACGGGCCTGAACAAAGTTACTAAGACTTCATTTGAGCTGCTTCCCGCTATTATACGCAAATTTTACGGGACACAATAGAAATTAATGGGGCCCGCTGCAGTAAACAACAGTATACGTCGGCATACCTTTTTTGTTGGAGACGCAGACAGGTACCACTAAAAGTACTGCAAAAACATGAACGGGGCTTAAAACATTTAAAAATCTATTTCACCTGCCAAACCTGTAATGTAAATAAACAATGAATTAGTCTACATAAAAACTATTTAGTATAAAATTCATTTTATTGTTTTTATGCATTTAAACAAAATAAACTACACTTATTAGGTATCTACATAACGATAAGGATATTTAACGTAAAACGTCAGCAGTATAAAGATATGAGAGAAAGAAAAATTGCAGAAAATGCAAAAAAAATTAAAATACAGAAATGTCATAGTAATTTTGTTGTACCCTTATGGTGCATTCACACATACAGTATTCTGCACAGATTTCAATGTAAACTAAACTGAATACAGCTTCAAATCCTACGCAGGATACTGTACGTGTGAATAGACCCTAAAACTGAAAAATAAAAAAAATATTAATTTTCTACCGCATAAAGGCCATATACATCAATGCAAAAAATTATGGCTGCTGAAATGTGGAGTAAAAACAAGCTCATTAACCCCTTAAAGAGGTACTCCAGTGTAGGAAAATGTATCTGCTATCTAAAGGATAGGGGAAAAGCGTCTGATCTCGGGGGTCCGATGGCTTTCTTGGGGTCCGATGGCTTTCCCATAGAAATGCATGGAGGGCGCGTGCCAACCCTGCAGGATAAAGGTAACAGATAGGTGGGGGTTCTGATTGCTAACTGTTTGCTTTATTCTGTGGTTCAGTAGGATTACAGCAATATCACAATTATTTTTTTTTATTTTTTTATTGGTACAATTTTGGAATACATGACTTTTTAATAGTTTTCAGTTTTTTGGGGGGAGGTAGATTAACGGAATGCTACAAATATTGCTTTTTTATTTTATTTTTTAATACAGTGTTCAACATGCGGGATAAATAATAAAATAATTTCATTGCTCCGGACGTTACAATACGAAATAGGTGTATTTTATTTTTTTATGTTTTATGCATAAGAAGGGATATAAAGGGATAATCATTTTTTATTTTAGGGGATTTTTTTTATATATACTTTATTGTATTTATTTATTAACTTTACTATTTACTGCATTTATTAACTTATCTATTTTCACAAGGGGACTGACAGCGATCACCAGATCCCCGGTATAATACATTAGCTCAGTGTAAATTAGTTTATTGTATTGTGCACTGTACCCCGCCATGTTGTACAGCAGGGCCGGCCGGGTACACAGACGCCCATGGCTAAGTTTTGGGCATTCACAAGAATCCCTGAATGCCATGAAACCAGATCTGGGATTGCAGATGCCGGGGCCGATGCTGGAAGTAAGCAGCGCCCTTCACATGTTTTGGTCATGATTTGACTGAAGTATATGAAGGGTTAAAGGGGTACTCCGGTGGAATTTTTTTATCTATTTTTTTTTTAATCTACTGGTGCCAGAAAGTTAAACAGATTTGGAAATTACTTCTATTAAAAAATCTTAATACTTCCATGAATTATTAGCTGCTGAATACTACACAGGAAATTCTTTTCTTTTTGGAACACAGTGCTCTCTGCTGACACCTCTGTCCATTTTAGGAACTGACCAGAGCAGCATATGTTTTCTATGGTGAATTTCTCCTACACTGGACAGTTCTTAAAATGGACAGAGATTCAGCAGCTAAGTAGTACTGGAAGGATTAAGATTTTTTAATAGAAATAGTAATTTACAAATCTGTTTAACTTTCTGGCACCAGTTCATTACAAAAAAAAAAAAAAAAAAAGTTTTCCACCGGAGTACCCCTTTAAATTCAGCCATCAAATTGACACCTGAACTCCCACAATCCTTGCACACGCTTATTCTAGCCCTGTTGTGAAAACACCAGAGGCTACAAAAGGAGGACACTTAAAGGGGTTGCCCAGGAATAGAAAACCAAAGCCAATTTCTTTCAAAACCAGCGCCACCACTGTGTTCAGGTTTTGTGTGGTATTACAACCTGTCTCCATTCACTTTAAAGGAGTTTTTTTTTAAATCAACTGGTGCCAGAAAGTTATACAGATTTGTAAATTACTTCTATTAAAAAAAATCTTAATCCTTCCATTACTTATCAGCTGCTGTATGATGCACAGGAAGTTCTTTTCTTTTTGTATTTCCTTTCTGCCTGACCACAGTGCTCTCTACTGACACCTCTGTCCGTGTCAGGAACTGTCCAGAGCAGGAGAGGTTAGTTATGGGGATTTTCTCCTGCTCTGGACAGTTCCTGACATGGACAGAGGTGTCAGCAGAGAGCACCGTGGTGAGACAAAGGAAATTCAAAAAGAAAAGAACTTCCTATGGAGCATACAGCAGCTGATAAGTACCGGAAGGATTAAGATTTTTTAATAGAAGTAATTTACAAATCTGTATAACTTTCTGGCACTAGTTGATTTAAAATAAAATTTTTCCAGTGGAGTTCCCCCTTTAATGGAACTGAGTTGCAATACCACACACAACCTGAGGACAGAGGTGGCACTGTTTTTTGGAGGAAATTATATCTGCTTTTCTATTTCTAATGACCCCCCGTTAAAAGGAGTATTGGCGGTCATTTAGAGGTTAAAAGTGTATACGGGTCCGATGTAGACTTATGTGCAAACAAAAGCCTGGTGTGGTTTTTAAATCCACATTCGTGTAGCTCAGTAACGTGACTGCAGACGACTATACAGGCCAGGTTGGGGTTTGTGGTCTGTAACCACGGTAACACATAAACCAGCATGGGCGCTGTATACGCAAAAGACAATTCAAATCCAAAACGGTTTGCAAAGTTGCTTAAATAGGCGCTGTCCCTTTAAAACTTTTGATGTCGTAGAGACACTTCAAAAGTTCTGATCCGTCGGGGTCTGATTGTTCAGACGGCGACCAATCGCTAGAACGAGCTGCTGCACACTGTGGGATCGACTCAGTTGCCAGTGCAGAGAGAGCTCAGTCATACGCTTCTCTGCACGCTCGTTCTAGCGATCGGTCGGTGTCTAAACACTCGGTCCCCGACAGATCAGAACTTTGTCTATAGAACAGTGGTCTCCAAACTGTGTACCTCCAGCTGTTGCAAAACTACAACTCCCAGCATACCCGGACAGCCAACGGCTGTCCGGGCATGCTGGAAGTTGTAGTTTTGCAACAGCTGGAGGTCCACAGTTTGGAGACCACTGTTCTATGGAGAGACTCACAACCTGTTAGAAAACCACAACTCCCAGCATGGAACTGTCTTTAACCCCTTAAAGGGGTATTCCAGAAATGTTTTTTATTTTTTTTTATCAACTGGCTCCAGAAAGTTAAACAGATTTGTAAATTACTTCAATTAAAAAAATCTTAATTACTCCAATAATTATCAGCTGCTGAAGTTGAGTTTTTCTTTTCTGTCTGGCAATAGTGCTCTCTGCTGACATCTCTGCTTGTCTCGGGAACTGCACAGAGTAGAAGAGATTTGCTATGGGGATTTGCTTCTACTCTGGACAGTTCCCGAGACAGGTGTCATCAGAGAGCACTTAGACAGAAAAGAACAACTCAACTTCAGCAGCTCAGAAGTACTGAAAGGATTAAGATTTTTTTTTTTTTTTAAAGAAGTTACAAATCTGTTTAACTTTCTGGAGCCAGTTGATATATAAAAATTTTTTTTCCTGGAATACCCCTTTAAGGAAACAGCCAATTTTATTTTTGCGTTTCCGTTTTTACCTCGCCTTCTAAGAACCATAACAATTTATATTTCCATACACAGACCCATATGAGGGCTTGCGCAACCAAGTGTACTTTGTCATGACATTACTTATTTTACCATAAAATCTGCGGTAAAAAAACATTTTTTGGGGCTCATTTTTTTGGCGCCGTTATTTGTAGTTTTTTATTGATACATTTGTATTTGTAGTTTATTTTTTTTTGTAAACTTGTATATGTGACTATTTGATCGCATATATATATATATTTTTTTTGGGACTGTGATGTGACCAAAAGACAGCAATTTTGGGCTGTTTTTGTAGTCCGTAATTTTTTAATTTTGCGCCCTTCACCGTACGGGATCATTTACATTTTATTTTGATAGCTCGGACATTTACGTATGCGGCAATACAGAATAGGTTTATCAATTTAAAAAAAAAATTTTTTATGAGTTAAATAGGGAAAAGGGGCCATTTAAATTTTAATTGGGGGAGGAGCTTTTAAACTTTTTTTTTTTTTCACATTTATTTTAAACTTTATGTCCCCATAGGGGACTATTTACAGCAATCATTTGATTGCTAATACTGTTCAATGCTATGCATAGGCATAGTACTGATCAGTATTATCGGCGATCTTCTGCTCTGGTCTGCTGGAAGGCAGATCAGAAGAGAAGACCCCGGGAGAGCGGCAGAGGCAGGTGAGGGGACCTCCAACCGCCATCTTGGATGATCGGATCCCCACGGGATCAGCCATTACAAGTGCCTCATTGCCACAGATGCCATGATCTGTATTGGTAGTCTGGTGAAAAAAAAAAATTCTCTCATATCAACTGGCTCCAGAAAGTTAAACAGATTTGTAAATTACTTCTATTAAAAAAAAAAAAAAAATTGTAATCCTACCAGTACTTATCAGCTGCTGAAGTGGAGTTCTTTTCTGTGTGGCCACAGTGCTCTCTGCTGACATCTCTGTCCATGTCCGGTACTGTCCAGAGTAGGAGCAAATCCCCTATAGCAAACCTCTCCTGCTCTGGACAGTTCCTGAGCAGAGAGCACTGTTGTCAAACAGAAAATAACAACTTCAGCAGCTGATAAGTACTGGTAGAATTAAGATTTTTTTTTTAACTAAGTTGTTTAACTTTCTGGAGCCAGTTGATATGAAAAAAATTGTTTTTTGACGGAATACCCCTTTATTGGCGAACATAAGCGCGATCGCTTATGTCCGCCATGTCCCTGGCTGCTGATAGCAACTGGGACCTGCCGTGCATGACGCGAGCGCAGCTACAGTGCACCAAGTCCCTGCACGTCAGGACGTATATTTACGTCCAATGTCCCTAAGGGGTTAATTTTGCGTAATCCCATCAAAGTCAACGGGGCATTGAATTTCAGCGGAATTTCTGTGTTTTGAGCGAACAGAAATTCCGTCCAAATTCTACAAAAATTTCTTAAAAAACTTGAAAAAAATCTGCAGTCTACTTTCTTTGTGCGGAAAGGCAGAACTTCCGCCATGTGAACATAGCCTTATAGGAATCATATTGACAAATTAAAAAAAAAAAAAAACGCACAGGCATCTCGGTATAATAAACATAGGCTTTATTAAGTCTTCAGTAATTGGCGCGGCGCACGCGTTCTTACGTCTCATATTCGTGTTAGACTAAATTATATCAGATTGGCCAAAGTGTTTGCCAATATGCTGCAAAACTACAACTCCCAGCATGCCCGGACAGCCAACGGCTGTCCGGGCATGCTGGGAGTTGTAGTTTGGCAACAGCTGGAGGTACACATTTTGGAGACCACTGTTCTATGGAGATGTAGACTTACAATCTGTTGCAAAACTACAACCCCCAGCATGCCCAGACAGCCTTTGGCACCTCTCCAGCCCCCCACCCCCCCCCCCCCCCCTTAGAAAAAAAAAAAAGCAATAAAGTGCATTATGGGGCAATCTCACCGCAATTCCGAATTTTTTTGCGGATACACTGTAACGGGATAAAATTCATAGTTTGCTCTGTGAAATTTTTATTTATTTTTATTTTATTTGGATTTTCCACAATATTTTGGCCACATCTATAGTTCTAACACTGAGGAGGGGTAGGGGCAAATGTTGACAATAAAATGGGGGGCGACTATGGTCATGTGACAATACCGGCGCCACTCTGTGCGCACAATTCAGGCTGTGTTCACACGGAGGAATTTCTTCTATTCCCCTCGGAAAAGCAGACTGCAGATTTTTTTCGCAGCTTTCGAATTAAGAAAATTTTTTAACATTCAGGTCTTATAATTTGGCGGAATCCTGGAAAGCAGAAATTTCCGCAGCGGAAGCCCCATTCAATTTCAACGCGCAGTCCATTTTGTGGAATTTCCAAGCTGAATTTTCCAGCAAAATTTTGCACGGAAATTCCACCGTGTGAACATTGCCTTAAAGGGGTATTCCAGGCAAAAACTTTTTTTATATAGATCAACTGGCTCCAGAAAGTTAAACAGATTTGTAAATTACTTCTATAAAAAAATCTTAATCCTTTCAGTACTTATGAGCTTCTGAAGTTGAGTTGTTCTTTTCTGTCTAAGTGCTCTCTGATGACACCTGTCTCGGGAACCACCCAGTTTAGAAGAGGTTTGCTATGAGGATTTGCTTCTAAACTGGGCGTTTCCCGAGACAGGTGTCATCAGAGAGGATTTAAACAGATTTGTAAATTACTTCTATTAAAAAAAGCTTAATCCTTTCAGTACTTATGAGCTTCTGAAGTTAAGGTTATTCTTTTCTGTCTAAGTGCTCTCTGATGACACGTGTCTCGGGAAACGCCCAGTTTAGAAGCAAATCCCCATAGCAAACCTCTTCTAAACTGGGCGGTTCCCGAGACAGGTGTCATCAGAGAGCACTTAGACAGAAAAGAACAACTCAACTTCAGAAGCTCATAAGTACTGAAAGGATTAAGATTTTTTTATAGAAGTAATTTACAAATCTGTTAAACTTTCTGGAGCCAGTTGATCTATATAAAAAGTTTTTGCCTGGATAACCCTTTAAGAAAGGTCCAAAAACTACAGCAGAAGTTGCAAAAACAGTGACATCACTTCCTGCCTCTGCAGGCACTTTGTAAACACGGTGGAATTTCCGTGCAAAATTTTGCTGGAAAATTCTGCTTGGAAATTCCACAAAATGGACGTTGAAATTGAATGGGGCTTCCGCTGCGGAAATTTCTGCTTTCCAGGATTCCGCCAAATTATAAGACCTGAATATTAAAAATTTGCTAAATTCGAAAGGGTATGTTTGCTCACTGAGCATATTCGGCAAGGGATTTCCTTACTGGATCCGCGTTATTTAAATAAATTTGTCCGAAAGAATGAACACGTTCTGATCCGCAGCGGAAATTCCGCCGCGTGAACTGGACAGCGGCCTCCCACTGAAAGCAATAGGGGGCTGCTGCATTCCTTGTGGAAATTTAGCGCGGAATTCCCTCAGTGTGAACATATCCCCGAGGCCATGTTCGTGCGGCAGAATTCCGCGAGACCGATTTCAACGGAATTCTGCCGCACTGTGCTCACGCCGCATTCCCGAGTGGTCCTAGTGCCACCGAAACAAGCAAATGTGCGGAATATCCGTGTGTTTTCCGGGCGAACATTCCAAGCTTTGTGAACATAGCCCATGGGTCCATGCACGCTACGGACTATCCGCCTGGAATCTGCTGTAATAGTTCAGTCCAATGACCGTTGACGGTAATGCAGTTCCACGCGTTATTCCGGTGTTTTCTCTTTCGTTTCGTCGTCTTTCGTGCGGAATTATTCAGCAGTGACATTGAAGAAGTGGAGGCTGCTGCACCGGAATCTCTGCTCAGAGCAGAAATTCTGTAGCATGCACGGACCCCAAGACTGGTAATACCGACAACGGCAATCTCTGTGCCCTATAGGCACTATCAGGAATAAGTGTAGAGCATATGCAATGGTTGAGGAGAAGCCTGAAATGCAGCCAGGGGGCGCCGTCGTGCAGTCCAGTAACATACTGCGGTAGTTCTTGTCGGTGATTTATATTGTCCAAGCAGCTGTTGCAAAACTACAACTTCCAGCATGCCCGGACAGCCAACGGCTGTCCGGGCATGCTGGATGTTGTAGTTTTGCAACAGCTGGAGGGCCGCAGAATGGACACCTAAGGCTAAATTCACACGGCGGAAGTTCTTTTCCGCTCAAATTCCATGCAGAAAAGCAGCCGATTTTCTGCAGATTTGCTAAATTTGAACGGAAATCGGGCGCAATTTTCGAAAGCAGATTCCGTTCGAATTCAGGGTCCCGTTAACTTCGGAATTCTGCAAAATTATAAAAAAAAAACTTTCCCATTCATTTCCGCGGCGGACATGAATGGGACAGCGGAATCCCGTTACATATAACGTGCACTGAATTTTGCAAAAGTCTTTGGTCGGAATTCCGCCATGTGAGCATATAAGCCTAAGGCTAATTTTCCAGCGGGAATATTCCGCTCTGAATTTCCGCAAAATTTACAGCACATTTTGTGCGTTACGTCCCGTCCACACAGCGGAATTCCCGCAGCGGAAATTCAGGAATCAGCAAAATTATAAGACGTGTCTTTAGACTTTGCGGAATTGCGTTCAGACTCTGAATTGGAGCGGAAACTGTGTTTCGAAAACACAGAAATTCGGTTAAAATTGCGCTTCATTCCGCTTTGGCGAAATTCAGATTTTCTGCATGGAATTTGAGCGGAATAGCAGAATTTCTGCCGTGTGAACGTAGCGATGCATTTAGAAGGCCAAAGTAAAATAATTTGGGGGGTCCTGATGGGTCACATGACCCTGGTCACTCCTTTTCACTTACTTTGAACATTAATACTGAGAAATCTAAAAGCTACAGTCACGCCTGCAAAATTTTAATCATGGCTTCACTTTCCGTAAAAAAAAAAAAACTTTCAACGTCCCCGCCCTTATGCCAAAAGGAACTAAGAGAGGACCTGTCGTGTCCGCCATAAAAAATCGGAGGCCTAACCCTTACGTATTGTGATCTGAAGAATAGAAATATTTTTAATGCTATTAAACCAGCTTTAGAAATGTCGCTAGTCCTAGTCGGGGAGGGGGGGCGGGGCTTGGGTGCGACGCCGATCAGCACAGACCGCAGTAGAGGGGCTCACGTTCACGCCCGTTTGGCCTTGGCAGGAGAAGGCCGGCTCGGTTAAAAGAGGTTTATCCAAAAACTAGAAAAACAGAGCCGACTTCTTTAAAACACAGCGCCACACCTGTCCTTAGGTCATGTGTGGTATTACAACTTAAAAGGGAACGGAGCTGCAATACCGCACACCAACTAAGTGGGGGTGCTTTTTTATTTATTGGGGGGAGAGGTTAGGTTTCTCTGATCCTGGATTAACCCCTGGGCAGATCACTTATGCAGTATTTACTGTCCTATGACCGGTCCCTTTTATGTAAGTCACTTTGCTATAACTAGTTTTTATTAAAAAGGGGTCACCCAAATATAGAAAAAACGATTTCTTCAAAAACAGCGCCACCCCCTGTTCTCAGGTTGTGTGTGGTATTACAACTCTGCTCCATTCACTTCAATGGAACTGAGCAGGTGCAATACCACAACATAACCGGACGACTGGGGTGGCGCTGTTTTTTTTTGAAGAAATTGTCTCTGTTTTGCTATTCCTGGACAACTCCTTTAAAAAGGGGTATACCCAGCTCCTCTAATGGTTTCCTGGCCTGTTCGAGGCCATCAGAGACGTTGGGATTTCCACAAACTGCGTGGCTCTTCTAGCTGCGCTGTTCATGTAACTTCCGTGGGTCTATAGGAGTTAACTGGTGTTACGCAAGCTGCACGATTCGCGGCTGACGGGGACACCCCTTTAAAAGAGAAAAAAACAAAACAACTTACAATTAATACTGCAGACTGTCAATGGCTTCTGCAGACTACTTCCAAGCCATTCTACTGGCAGCGTGACACCAATCCAATTGATTTTACCAACCACCGCGCAGTTTAATTCGGATAATCCAACCCCCCCCCCCCCCCCCCCAATCACCTGACCGTCAATTCTCCAATGCAGCAGGAAGGCTAGACGGCCCTACTAAGATTTTGGTGACCATAAAATGAGATTGTAGACCCAATCTTCTTCTTCTAGACCAATGTTTACCAACCAGAGCACCTCCAGGTGTTGCAAAACTACAACTCCCAGCATGCACGGACAGCCAACGGCTGTCCGTGCATGCTGGGAGTTGTAGTTTTGCAACACCTGGAGGCACCCGGGTTGGGAAACATGGTTCTAGACAATGTTCGGCATTGAAGATCCAATTACGGATCGTTTTATCTACATCTTGCGTCCATCCAGAAAACACAAAGCAGCTCGCAACGGGGGCGGGTTAGTTCGGTATTGCTCCGGTACTGTGACTGAAGCTTTACTAGCCCCCCCTGCCCCCTTGGAGCCCCACTATTGCCATCATATACATATATGCATACAAGGGCAGAAGTACGGGGGGGGGGGGGGGGGGGGGGGGGCCCTCTGTAGGGATAAAAGACCACGAGTATCTAAAGCCACCAGGGCACTAGTCACCATCTCACTGCCCATTAACTTTCTGTAGCTGCATGCTCTGTGTGTTGTGAACCCGAATATGGGCCACGAGAGTCGCTTTCTTATAGAAGCTCTTGTCGCACTGGCCGCAGGGATAGGGTTTGTCGGGGGCGTGCTTGGACTGGTGCTCCTGCAGTTGGGCTTTCAGGAAGAAGCTCTCCTTGCACTCTGTGCACTTGAAGGGCTTGGTGTCCGTGTGCACTCCCTCGTGAGTGGTGAGCAGGGTCTTGTCGTTGAAGCTCTTCTCGCAGTGCCGGCACTTGTAAGGCTTGGGCTTCAGATGGCTTTGCTCGTGTGCCGTTAGGCTATTATGGCTCGGGAACCAGCTGTTGCATTCGCCGCACTGGAAAGGTTTCTCCCCGGTGTGCGTCCTCTTGTGAGCCAAGAGAAGCGCCTGGTCGTTGAAGGTTTTGTCGCACTGGTCGCACTGGTGCGGTTTGCACTCCCTGTGCTTGTTGGTATGAGAGGCGAGAAGAGACGCCTTTGAAAAACTTTCATCGCAATATTTGCAGGGGTAGGCCAGTTTGCCGGTGTGGATCCGGTGGTGGGCTTCCAGGATCGTCCGGCTGTTAAACCTCTTTTCACAGTAATTACATTTGAGCGGCTTCTCGCCCTCAGTTTGCGCAACTGTTCGATTAGAATTGGTCCTTGAAGACGCCACCGTACTTGAGGACTCGCTATCCGTTGAACTTGTTTTCGGGGCCTCCTTATCCATCGTACTTGTATGCGGGGCCTCCTTATCCATCGCACTTGTATGCGGGGCCTCCTTATCCATCACACTTGCATTCGGGACCTCCTTATTCTTTGTGCTTTTCAAAGTCTCACCATTTATCGAGCTTCTTGTCGAGGTCTCGCTAGGCGTTGCATTTCCCGTCGGGGCCTTGCTAAGCGTTGTGTTTCCTGTCGCGGACTTGCTATTTGTCGAGCTTCTTTTCGAGACTTTGTCATCCACTGAGCTTTTTTTCGAGGCCGTCTTGCTATTCTTTTTCCTTCCTCTCCTCTTCCTTCTTCCGCCCTTTCTCGTGCCTCTGGATGTTGGTTTACCGCCAGTCTCGACTGGAACCATATTTTCCATACCCTGCGGTACAACAGCCAAGGCTCGGGAATGTTTCCGTCGATGGACGATCAGCCCCGACTTATAACTGAAGCTCTCATTACAGAGGTCACACTTGTGAGGTTTGTCTCCGCTGTGGACCCGGAGGTGGGCATCCAGAGCAGAGCTGTATTTGAAGCTTTTATCGCAATGCGGGCAGCACAGTTTTTTATGCTTTTTGGGATTTCTGGGAGAAGAAGAGACGGGATCGTATTGGTTCTCGTTCTGGCTATCTTCCTGGTCATCCTGTCGGGGCCTCTTGGGAGGAGCTTTTGTTGGTATTTCAGGTAGCGGAGCCTTCTGTGACCGAAGAGTCCTTGCCCTGGTGGCAGGCTTCTCACTGATTTTTGTCCCTATGGAAAGCAAATAAGAAAAATCAGATTCCAAGGTAACCCAAATATTAAATATGAGACGGCATCCTAGGTGATAACCAACAGGTCTGCATGATATGTCGCAATCAAACCGCGTTTTTTGTGAATAGCGATAAAGCCCTCTGGAAAATTTTGATTACCTGTGGCGTGGGCCCAGCACCATATCACGAAATATAAATGCTAAGTCAGTGTTTCCCAACTAGGGCGCCTCTAGCTGTTGCAAAACTACAACTCCCAGCATGCCTAGACTGCCTTTGGTTGTCCGTGCATGCTGGGAGTTGTAGTTGGAGGCACCCTGGCTGCAGCGATGTCATGTGTCTTGCCAGTGATTGTCACAGCAGGAAGGTCCTGTAAGACCCACAAGACACCAGACTGCAGGGAGGAGAATGGCATCTGCAGAAGGACTATGGGGGACGGGGGGCTACGTAAGCATCAGGAAATGTGACATGGGGGTGTGGACATGAAATGGGGGGGGATGTCACATGGGAGAGGATGTGTGACATGGGGGTGAGGACATGAAATGGGGGGGTGAGGTCACATGGGAGAGGATATGTGACATGGGGGTGAGGACATGAAATGGGGGGATGTCACATGGGAGAGGATATGTGACATGGGGGTGTGGAGATGTCACATGGGAGAGGATATGTGACATGGGGGTGGGGACATGAAATGGGGGGGGATGATGTCACATGGGAAAGGATGTGTGACATGGGGGGTGTGGACATGAAATGAGGGCGCAAAATTGAAATGGGGGGAATGTGAAATGGGGGATAGACGTGAAGTGGGGGGGGGGGGTGAAATTAGGGGGTAAAATATGTAATGGGGGAGATTGGACAATAAATTTAGGAAATGTTACCATCCGTTTATTATCGAATGCGCTATATTTTACCTCCATAAATCAAATTTTTACATTTTCCCTGGAAGGTGCAGCCCTATTAACCAATCTGACTGCTATGACAGCTGCATAGGGCAGTGTTTCCCAACCAGGGTGCCTCCAGGTGTTGCAAAACTACAACTCCCAGCATGCCTGGACAGCCTTTGGCTGTCCAGGCATTCTGGGAGTTGTAGTTTTGCAACACCTGGAGGCACCCTGGTTGGGCAACACTGGCATAGGGAGTAGGGCCAATATCCCAGTTATGTGATGATACACACAACAAATCTCAACATAGAAAAACTCGATGGGACGCCCTGTAGGAGCAGTAGTAGCGGCGCCATGGATCATAACCCACTTGAACATGGTCATAAAATTGTCTTAATGTGTCAGATAATTATTGTGTTACACACAGATTAAGAGGGAATATAGAAAGAACATACGCCAAAAAAGCAAAAACAACAAAAAAAATTCTGAGAAGTCTTCCATACCTTGTGCACCAGCTGAGGTGGACGATACGGTCGCTGGGGGTCTGCTCTGTAACCAGGATAATATAATCGGGATCTTAAACCCTAAAACATACGACAACCAAAAGTTATGTTGGACCAACAGTAATAAAACAACTTATTTCATTTATCCGGATAAAAATATATTTACTGTATCATGAAATGTTATTGTTTTGTCACTTTGTAATAAGCTTTCGGAGAAAATTAAGTTGGCTGTCCGAGCAGGCTGGGAGTTGTAGTTTTGCAACAGCTGGAGGTCCTCAGTAAAAAGGACCCCAGCTCTGGATTCCAAAGGTTAATTTAAAATATCACTGACCGGTAATAATTTACAAAAAGAAAGAAAAAAAACTCACCCAAAAAGATGAAATGTTCATAGTTTTCTCTCATCACTTCCATATAGAGCGCCCTCTGCTGGTCGTTCAGCGTCTCCCATTCTTCCCCCGAGAAGACGACTGTAACATCATCAAAGGTGACAGGAGGATTCTGGGGGAAAAACAGAGAAATCGCCTTCTGACACCGGATTGTAAAACCAAAAGGATGCGACATCTGATGGCGGCCGAACTAGTGAGCCCCAAACCTGAGGGGGCCCGAGGACGAGTGTATAAGGGGGTCCTCAGTGTCAGAACAAGGCTGGACGACCCCTTTAAAATATAATTGGGTTACATGGGCGCTGAGTACATTTAGAGGCCACAGGGGAATGGGGATGTGCATCATATATATAAGGGGCTACGGGGGCCGTGTACATCATATAAGGGGCTACGGGGGCCGTGTACATCATATAAGGGGCTACGGGGGCCGTGTACATCATATAAGGGGCTACGGGGGCCGTGTACATCATATAAGGGGCTACGGGGGCCGTGTACATCATATATGGGGCTACGGGGGCCGTGTACATCATATATGGGGCTACGGGGGCCGTGTACATCATATAAGGGGCTACGGGGGCCGTGTACATCATATAAGGGGCTACGGGGGCCGTGTACATCATATAAGGGGCTACGGGGGCCGTGTACATCATATAAGGGGCTACGGGGGCCGTGTACATCATATAAGGGGCTACGGGGGCCGTGTACATCATATAAGGGGCTACGGGGGCCGTGTACATCATTACGGGGGCCGTGTACATCATATAAGGGGCTAAGGGGGCCGTGTACATCATATAAGGGCTACGGGGAAGGGCAGGGGCGTGTACATCATATAAGGGGCTACGGGGGCCGTGTACATCATATAAGGGGCTACCGGGGGCCGTGTACATCATATAAGGGGCTACGGGGGCCGTGTACATCATATAAGGGGCTACGGGGGCCGTGTACATCATATAAGGGGCTACGGGGGCCGTGTACATCATATAAGGGGCTACGGGGGCCGTGTACATCATATAAGGGGCTACGGGGGCCGTGTACATCATATAAGGGGCTACGGGGGCCGTGTACATCATATAAGGGGCTACGGGGGCCGTGTACATCATATAAGGGGCTACGGGGGCCGTGTACATCATATAAGGGGCTACGGGGGCCGTGTACATCATATAAGGGGCTACGGGGGCCGTGTACATCATATAAGGGGCTACGGGGGCCGTGTACATCATATAAGGGGCTACGGGGGCCGTGTACATCATATAAGGGGCTACGGGGGCCGTGTACATCATATAAGGGGCTACGGGGGCCGTGTACATCATATAAGGGGCTACGGGGGCCGTGTACATCATATAAGGGGCTACGGGGGCCGTGTACATCATATAAGGGGCTACGGGGGCCGTGTACATCATATAAGGGGCTACGGGGGCCGTGTACATCATATAAGGGGCTACGGGGGCCGTGTACATCATATAAGGGGCTACGGGGGCCGTGTACATCATATAAGGGGCTACGGGGGCCGTGTACATCATATAAGGGGCTACGGGGGCCGTGTACATCATATAAGAGGCTACGGGGGCCGTGTACATCATATAAGAGGCTACGGGGGCCGTGTACATCATATAAGAGGCTACGGGGGCCGTGTACATCATATAAGGGGCTACGGGGGCCGTGTACATCATATAAGGGGCTACGGGGGCCGTGTACATCATATAAGGGGCTACGGGGGCCGTGTACATCATATAAGAGCCTACGGGGGCAGAGTACATCATATAAGGGGCTACGGGGGCCGTGTACATCATATAAGGGGCTACGGGGGCCGTGTACATCATATAAGAGGCTACGGGGGCAGTGCACATCATATAAGGGGCTACGGGGGCCGTGCACATCATATAAGGGGCTACGGGGGCCGTGCACATCATATAAGGGGCTACGGGGGCCGTGCACATCATATAAGGGGCTACGGGGGCCGTGCACATCATATAAGGGGCTACGGGGGCCGTGCACATCATATAAGGGGCTACGGGGGCCGTGTACATCATATAAGGGGCTACGGGGGCCGTGTACATCATATAAGGGGCTACGGGGGCCGTGTACATCATATAAGGGGCTACGGGGGCCGTGTACATCATATAAGGGGCTACGGGGGCCGTGTACATCATATAAGGGGCTACGGGGGCCGTGTACATCATATAAGGGGCTACGGGGGCCGTGTACATCATATAAGGGGCTACGGGGGCCGTGTACATCATATAAGGGGCTACGGGGGCCGTGTACATCATATAAGGGGCTACGGGGGCCGTGTACATCATATAAGGGGCTACGGGGGCCGTGTACATCATATAAGAGGCTACGGGGGCCGTGTACATCATATAAGAGGCTACGGGGGCCGTGTACATCATATAAGAGGCTACGGGGGCCGTGTACATCATATAAGGGGCTACGGGGGCCGTGTACATCATATAAGAGGCTACGGGGGCAGTGTACATCATATAAGAGCCTACGGGGGCAGAGTACATCATATAAGGGGCTACGGGGGCCGTGTACATCATATAAGGGGCTACGGGGGCCGTGTACATCATATAAGAGGCTACGGGGGCAGTGCACATCATATAAGGGGCTACGGGGGCCGTGCACATCATATAAGGGGCTACGGGGGCCGTGCACATCATATAAGGGGCTACGGGGGCCGTGCACATCATATAAGGGGCTACGGGGGCCGTGCACATCATATAAGGGGCTACGGGGGCCGTGCACATCATATAAGGGGCTACGGGGGCCGTGTACATCATATATGGGGCTACGGGGGCCGTGTACATCATATATGGGGCTACGGGGGCCGTGTACATCATATATGGGGCTACGGGGGCCGTGTACATCATATAAGGGGCTACGGGGGCCGTGTACATCATATAAGGGGCTACGGGGGCCGTGTACATCATATAAGGGGCTACGGGGGCCGTGTACATCATATAAGGGGCTACGGGGGCCGTGTACATCATATAAGGGGCTACGGGGGCCGTGTACATCATATAAGGGGCTACGGGGGCCGTGTACATCATATAAGGGGCTACGGGGGCCGTGTACATCATATAAGGGGCTACGGGGGCCGTGTACATCATATAAGGGGCTACGGGGGCCGTGTACATCATATAAGGGGCTACGGGGGCCGTGTACATCATATAAGGGGCTACGGGGGCCGTGTACATCATATAAGGGGCTACGGGGGCCGTGTACATCATATAAGGGGCTACGGGGGCCGTGTACATCATATAAGGGGCTACGGGGGCCGTGTACATCATATAAGGGGCTACGGGGGCCGTGTACATCATATAAGGGGCTACGGGGGCCGTGTACATCATATAAGGGGCTACGGGGGCCGTGTACATCATATAAGGGGCTACGGGGGCCGTGTACATCATATAAGGGGCTACGGGGGCCGTGTACATCATATAAGGGGCTACGGGGGCCGTGTACATCATATAAGGGGCTACGGGGGCCGTGTACATCATATAAGGGGCTACGGGGGCCGTGTACATCATATAAGGGGCTACGGGGGCCGTGTACATCATATAAGGGGCTACGGGGGCCGTGTACATCATATAAGGGGCTACGGGGGCCGTGTACATCATATAAGGGGCTACGGGGGCCGTGTACATCATATAAGGGGCTACGGGGGCCGTGTACATCATATAAGGGGCTACGGGGGCCGTGTACATCATATAAGGGGCTACGGGGGCCGTGTACATCATATAAGGGGCTACGGGGGCCGTGTACATCATATAAGGGGCTACGGGGGCCGTGTACATCATATAAGGGGCTACGGGGGCCGTGTACATCATATAAGGGGCTACGGGGGCCGTGTACATCATATAAGAGGCTACGGGGGCCGTGTACATCATATAAGAGGCTACGGGGGCCGTGTACATCATATAAGAGGCTACGGGGGCCGTGTACATCATATAAGGGGCTACGGGGGCCGTGTACATCATATAAGGGGCTACGGGGGCCGTGTACATCATATAAGGGGCTACGGGGGCCGTGTACATCATATAAGAGCCTACGGGGGCAGAGTACATCATATAAGGGGCTACGGGGGCCGTGTACATCATATAAGGGGCTACGGGGGCCGTGTACATCATATAAGAGGCTACGGGGGCAGTGCACATCATATAAGGGGCTACGGGGGCCGTGCACATCATATAAGGGGCTACGGGGGCCGTGCACATCATATAAGGGGCTACGGGGGCCGTGCACATCATATAAGGGGCTACGGGGGCCGTGCACATCATATAAGGGGCTACGGGGGCCGTGCACATCATATAAGGGGCTACGGGGGCCGTGTACATCATATAAGGGGCTACGGGGGCCGTGTACATCATATAAGGGGCTACGGGGGCCGTGTACATCATATAAGGGGCTACGGGGGCCGTGTACATCATATAAGGGGCTACGGGGGCCGTGTACATCATATAAGGGGCTACGGGGGCCGTGTACATCATATAAGGGGCTACGGGGGCCGTGTACATCATATAAGGGGCTACGGGGGCCGTGTACATCATATAAGGGGCTACGGGGGCCGTGTACATCATATAAGGGGCTACGGGGGCCGTGTACATCATATAAGGGGCTACGGGGGCCGTGTACATCATATAAGAGGCTACGGGGGCCGTGTACATCATATAAGAGGCTACGGGGGCCGTGTACATCATATAAGAGGCTACGGGGGCCGTGTACATCATATAAGGGGCTACGGGGGCCGTGTACATCATATAAGAGGCTACGGGGGCAGTGTACATCATATAAGAGCCTACGGGGGCAGAGTACATCATATAAGGGGCTACGGGGGCCGTGTACATCATATAAGGGGCTACGGGGGCCGTGTACATCATATAAGAGGCTACGGGGGCAGTGTACATCATATAAGGGGCTACGGGGGCCGTGCACATCATATAAGGGGCTACGGGGGCCGTGCACATCATATAAGGGGCTACGGGGGCCGTGCACATCATATAAGGGGCTACGGGGGCCGTGCACATCATATAAGGGGCTACGGGGGCCGTGTACATCATATAAGGGGCTACGGGGGCCGTGTACATCATATAAGGGGCTACGGGGGCCGTGTACATCATATAAGGGGCTACGGGGGCCGTGTACATCATACAGCCATGGCTGTAAATGTTGGCACCCCTGAAATTTTTCAAAAAAATGAAGTATTTCTCACAGAAAAGGATTGCAGTAACACATGTTTGCTATACACATGATTATTCTCTATGTGAATTGGAACTAAACAAAAAAAGGAGGAAAAAAAGCAAATTGGACATAATGGGGGAGATTTATCAAAACCTGTGCAGAGGGAAAGTTGCCCATAGCCACCAATCAGATCGCTTCTTTGATTTTGCACAGGCTTTTTTTTAAATAAAAGAATTTTGCTATGGGCAACTTTTCCTCTGCACAGGTTTTGATAAATCTCCCCCAATGTCGCCAAACTCCAAAAATGGTCTGGACAAAATTATTGGCACCCTTAACTTAATATTTGGTTGGAAAAAAATAAGTGAAATCATCAGCTTCCTATAACCATCAATAAGCTTCTTACACCTCTCAGCCGGAATGTTGGACCACTCTTCCTATAACCATCAATAAGCTTCTTACACCTCTCAGCCGGAATGTTGGAGCACTCTTCCTATAACCATCAATAAGCTTCTTACACCTCTCAGCCGGAATGTTGGACCACTCTTCCTATAACCATCAATAAGCTTCTTACACCTCTCAGCCGGAATGTTGGACCCCTCTTCCTTTACAAACTGCTCCAGGTCTCTTATTGGACGGCGCCTTTTCCCAACAGTAATTATAAGATCTCTCCACAGGTGATCAATGGGATTTAGATCTGGACTCATTGCTGACACTTCAGAACTCTCCAGCACTTTGTGGTCATCCATTTCTGGGGCTTTGTGACGTATGTTTGGGGTCATTGGGGGAGATTTATCAAAACCTGTCCAGAGGAAAAGTTGCCCAGTTGCCCATAGCAACCAATCAGATCGCTTCTTTCCTTTTGCAGAGGCCTTGTTAAAAATGAAAGAAGCGAGCTGATTGGTTGCTATGGGCAACTTTTCCTCTGGACAGGTTTTGATAAATCTCCCCCATTGTCCTGCTGGAAGACCCAAGATCTCGGACACAAACCCAGCTTTCTGACATTGGGCTGTACAGTGCGACCCAAAATCCATTGGTAATCCTGATATTTCATGATGTCTTGTACACACTCAAGGCCCCCAGTGCCAGAGGCAGCAAAACAACCCAAAACATCACTGACCTCCACCATATGTCACTGTAGGTACTGTGCTCTTTTCTTTGTAGGCCTCATTACGTTTTCGGTAAACAGCAGAATGATGGGCTTTACCAAAAAGCTCTATCTTGGTCTCCTCTGGGGGGGGGGGGGGTTTAACTTTCGGTTTCCCTGTTCTCCCCACCCACGATAGGCGGGGCAGAACGGGGAAACCGACGAGGACCGGCGCCGAAGTCCACTTACCTATCGGCGGCGGCAGAAGAGGACGGCGATGCGGCTCCCTGGATCCTACAGAAGCCGGTGAGTTGCCTAGCAACATCTGGAGGGCTACAGTTTAGAGACCACTATACAGTGGTCTCTAAACTGTAGCCCTACAGATTTTGCATAACTACAACTCCCAGCAACTCCCTTCCTTTATATGCGAGTATGTTACATATGCAATAAAGCATGAAGAACTTAATCCCTGGTGAGTGCCGATTTTCTCTGCATTATCTCTCATCTGCTGGTGTATATGTAGTGTTTTACCCTTTATTTTGTGTTAGTGTAGTGTAGTGTTTTTAGGGTACATTTGCACTGGCGGGTTTGCGGTGAGTTTCCCACTAGGAGTTTGCCGTAGCTCAAACTTGAAACAGGAAACTTCTTGTAAAGCTGCTCGTGTGAATGTACCATGTACGTTCACATGGGGGCAGGGGGGGACAAACCTCCAGCTGTTTCAAAACTACAACTCCCAGCATACTGACAGACTGTGCATGCTGGGAGTTGTACTTTTGCAACAGCTGGAGGCACACTGGTTGGAAAACCTTCAGTTAGGTTCTGTTACCTAACTCAGTATTTTCCAACCAGTGTGCCTCCAGCTGTTGCAAAACTACGACTCCCGGCATGTACTGATCGCCGAAGGGAATTCTGGGAGATGTAGTTATGCAACAGCTGGAGGTACGCATCTACAACTCCCAGCATGCCAAGACAGCTGTTTGAACATGCTGGGATTTGTAGTTTTGCAACAGCTGGAGGGTCACAGTTTGGAGATCACTGTGCAGTGGTATCTAAACTGTGAAAAATTGGAAAATTGCTGCTGAACTTTGAACCCTCTGGTGTCTTCCAAAAGTAAAAACATCTTAACTTTATGATGCAAACATTAAGTAGACATATTGTATATGTGAATCAAAATATCATTTATTTGGGATGTCTATTTTCCTTACAAGCAGAGAGCTTCAAAGCTAGAAAAATGCAACATTTTCTATTTTTTCATAACATTTTGGAATTTTTCACCAAGAAATGATTCAAGTATCGGCAAAAATTTTACCACTAACAAAGTAGAATATGTCACGAAAAAAACAATCTCGGAATCAGAATGAAAATTAAAAGCATCAGAGTTATTAAAGGAGAACGCCGGAAAATGAAAATTATCGTCCATACTGCCGGCAGTAAAAAAAATTAAGATGTACCTAACTTTTTCCGCTCCCCCGGGGCCTCCGGTAACCTGCTCCGGTCTCTGCCGCGATCCTCTTCCTGGTTGCTGTGGTTGGCAAGTCAAATTGCACTCAGCCAATCACCGGCTGCAGCAAAGTCTCGACTCGGCCGGCGATAGGCTGAGCGGCAGTGTGACGTTTTCGGTGCCGGTGTAGTGAAGAATTTTGTGTCTTGAAGCTTTCTCACACTGCCGCTCAGCCTATCCCCGGTCGAGTTGAGACTTTGCTGCGGCCGGTGATTGGCTGAGTGCAGTTTGACTCGCCAACCACCGGCAACCAGGAAGAGGATCGCGGCGGAGGCTGGAGCCGGAGGCAACGTGGAAGTGAAGGAAGGTATGTACCTATTTTTTTTATTGCCAGAAGTATGGATGATCATTTTCCTATTCCGGAGTTCTCCTTTAATGCTCAAAGTGACAGTGGCCAGATGTGAAAAAAAACCCTCTGGTCCTTAGGCTGGAACTCCACTGAGGTTTTTTTTTTTGCAAAAACGCCAATTTTCCGACACAGCGTTTTTTCAGTGAAAAAACGCTGCGTCCAGATGTTAGCATCAAGTCAATAGTAAACTGCAAAATGCCAGATTCTCTTGGCGTTTTTCAGTTTGGCGGTTTTTGTTTTTTTTTATCCTTTTGGCGTTTTTCAGCAATTTCGGGCTCAGAGGCTGGATTTTCAAAACGCCCGACAAAACCTAGTTTGACGGTTTTTGCCCTGAAATCGTGGCGTTTTTATTCTTTTTTGGACTTTAGTGATCCAAAAAGTCATGAAGATACAGTAACCCCCCGACCTACGATGGCCCCGACATATGATCAAATCGACATACGATGCTTTTATATGTCGGGGCCATCGCATTAACTGCTATCCGACAGCGCAAAATGCTTAAGCTACTGTCGGATAGCAGTTTAAGCATCCCTGGCAGGTTCACTTACCTATCCCCGCTGCTCCGGGTCCACTTCGCGATCCTCCGGTGTCTTGCGCATCTTCTCCAGGGTCCGGGCCTTGCTTTCCGGCGTCGTTATTATGTCACTACGCACGCCGCGCCGGCGCAGCAGCGTAATAACGTCACCAGAAAGCGAGGCCCGGACCCCGGAGAAGATGCAGAAGAAGCCGGAGGATCGCGAAGAAGACGCCGGAGCAGCGGGACAGCATCGGGAGCCCCTGGGACAGCATCGGGAGCAGTGATGGTGCGGAGCGACGGGGACAGATAAGTACAGCTTCCTATACTTTACATTGCACGGATCCCTCAACATACGATGGATTCGACAAATGATGGGTCGTTTGGAACGAATTACCATCGTATGTTGAGGGACCACTGTACCTTTTTTTAATTAAAATTTCGTAGGGTACCATTAAAAAAATAAAAAAGATACAGTAGTGATGGAAAAATTGTACCCAACGACATTTATATTTTTTATTATGAAATGTTTATTAATTTTTAAACAGGGATCAACTTATGTGAGCGGGTAAAGCACTAAAAATGTAGCCGGCAATAATAAAAATGTAGAGTGTGTGTTATTCACTTATTTTTTTTTACATTTTTTAGGTAGTACTACTCCCAGCATGGAACACACTGTTCCATGATGGGAGTAGTAGTACCTGTACTAATAGATCACCTGTTGCGATCCTGTATAATGCATAGATGCTGCGGCCGCTCTTCTATGGTCCCCTGCACTGCCATATATATACACACATATTCATATTTCCCATAGAGAGTTGTCATTGGCCAGATGGTTCCAGCCAATCACAGCTCTAGGAATATGTGTATATATACGGCAGTGCAGGGGACCAGAGAAGAGAGGCCGCCCGCATCTATACATTATACAGGAGGATCACAGCGGGTGTCAGGAGTGATACCCGCTGTGATCTTTCCTACCACTATTCCCAACATGGAGCACACTCTGCCTCATGCTGGGAGCTGTAGTACCTGCATTAATACAGATCGCAGCAGGTGTCAGAAATTACACTCGCTGCGATCTGTATATTAATGGAGGTACTACAACTCCCAGCATGGAGCAGAGTGCAGGGATGTGGAAATCCTATAGCCCGACGCCCGGGACAAGTAGTTTTGGGTGCCGGGCAGGTGAATTGTTCATAGATTTAGCCCTGTATCGGGCCGGACAGACAGACTTCCCCCTTATTTTTCTTTAATGTCGGTGTGAGGCGCAGGAGCGGATGCAAGTCTGCACCTCACCCCGGCCTCAGAGTGTATGGAGGGGGCGGCGGCCTCCAGCTGACTGCAGAGACCCCCCTTATCTCCCCTCCCGGAGGATGGACGGAGCTCAGAAGACACAGCAGGGTGAGAGAGAGGATGTAGACAGCTCCGTGCACAGCTCCATCCCCCGCACACAGCTCCATCCCCCGCACACAGCTCCATCCCTCCCCCTCCCCTGCTCTGTCTCCACAGGACCTAATCCACCACGGGGCGGTTGCTTGTTTGCCCGAGGAAAACACAGAGCAGGGGGGGGGAGGGGGAGAGAGGACGGAAATCTCACCTCACACCGGCCGGGACTACAGCTCTGATGTCCACTCATGGCGGCTCAGGTGAGGAGACCGAGAATACAGACGGCGGCAGGAAGGGTGGTTGTATATGTATGGTGTGAGTGTATGTGTGATGTGTGTGTGTAATGTATGATGGGGGAGCAGCGGCAGGTGTATGTATGGTGTGTGCATATGTATGGTGTATATCAGTGTTTCCCAACCAGGGTGCCTCCAGCTGTTGCAAAACTACAACTCCCAGCATGCCCTGGGCATGCTGGGAGTTTTAGTTTTGCAACAACTGGAGGCACCCTGGTTGGGAAACACTGGTGGATATGTATGGTGTGAGTGTATGTGTGTGTATGATGTCTATGTGTGATGTGTATGTAATGTATGATGTGTGTATAACGTCGAAGTGTGATGTGTGTGTGTATGTGATGTATGATGTGTGTATGATGTCTAAGTGTGATGTGTATGTAATGTATGATGTGTGTATGATGTCTATGTGTGATGTGTATGTGATGTATGATGTGGGGGGGGCAGCGGCGGGTGTATGTATGATGTGTGTATATGTATGGTGTGAGTGTATGTGTGTATGATGTATGTGTGATGTGTGTATGTAATGTATGATGTGGGGGGGCAGTGGCGGGTGTATGTATGTAATGTATGATGTGGGGGGGGCAGTGGCGGGTGTGTGTATGTAATGTATGATGTGGGGGGGGGCAGTGGCGGGGGTGTGTGTATGTATGATATGGGGGCAGTGGCTGGTGTATGTATGATGTGTATGTATGAATGTTTTGTATAGGAGCAGACGGGCATTAGGGCAGTTGTGCCATCTAATTTTATTTATTTTTAGTGGCCCCCGCACTGAATTGCACCCCCAGAATCCCCCCCCCCTTCATACTCACCCACCAACCAAGAGCCCCACGGATGCAGACAAACACGCCCGAACCAAAACTACAACTCCCAGCATGTTGGACCATAACCTAAACTGTAGAACTATAAAGTGCAACATGCTGGGAGTTGTAGTTTTGGTTCGGGTCAGCTGCAGAGCCATAGGCTGCATCAGGGCATGCTGGGTGTTGTAGTTACTAACTGTAATTCCCTGTATTCCTTGACACATCCTATGGCTCTGCCGCTGACACAAACCAAAACTACAACTCCCAGCATGTTACACAATAACCTTAACTGTACTACTATACAGTGCAACCTGCTGCAACACCCACACAACCATAGGCTGTATCAGGGCATGCTGGGAGTTGTAGTTATCTAGTAACTAAATGCAACTTCCAGCATTTTCTGACACAAAATGCACCATATAAACTGGAGAAGCAGAACCCCCCCCCCCTCCCCCCAGTAACACATAAGTCCCTATTGAGACTGAAAACTAGTGATTAAAATATTGTAAAAAGTGCGTATATATGTGAATAAGCCCCTTTCCTAATAAAAGTTTCCAATTTTCTTTAAATAAAAATAATGTACAAAAATAAACATAAGTGGTATCGCTGCATGTGGAAATGTCCAGACTATTAAAATATTATGTTAATTAAACCGCACGGTGAACGGTGGAAATGTAAATAATTGTCCAGAATTGCTAATTTTTGGTCACTTCATATGAGAAATATTTTATAAAGTGATCAAAAAGTTATATCTAGACTTTTCTGGGCTTGTCTGGGGTGTAAGAGGAGATAGAGCTCTCACCCGCTAATAGACTGGCATACTGCGATCACCTATTAACCCATTAGATCTCCGCTGTCAGCAGTGTCTAAAGGATCTTATATCCATCCCTGGTGGTCTAGTGGGGGGGGGGATCAGACTATTTTGGTTGAAATTATTTCATCAACCAGGACAAGTGGATTTTCTTGAGGGACAAGTAGATTGTGTTCCGCTTTAGTCCCTTGGACAAGTAGTTTTTTTTTAAATTTCCACACCCCTGAGAGTGTGCTCCATGTTGGGAGTAGGAGTACCTGCAGTTAAGGACACATCACAGCGGGTATCACTACTGACACCCGCTGCGATCGACCTGTCTATAGCAGAGATGGAGCGACTGTATACAGCGCTCACATCCCTGCTCTGCACTGTACTCCGGCCGGCCGCTCATTCGTTCATATTTTCCTCAGAGCTGTGATTGGCTGCAACAATCCGGCCAATCACAGCTCTGGGCGGAAAATATGAACGGACAGTGATGTGAATAGAACATCACTCAGAGTACAGAGCAGAGGTGCGAGCGCTGTATAGAGGTGCATCTCTGCTATATTATTATCAGGCTGACACCCCGGGCGATATGTCTATAGTACAGGCACTACTACTCCCAGCATGGATCAGTGTGTTCCATGCTGGGCGTAGTAGTACTACATAAAAAAAAAAAAGTTTAAACATGTATAAAAATGTTGTTATAAAAAATAAACATTTAGTTAAATAAATTTTTACATCCCTACTGCATCCTTTTTTATTTCTGGTACCCACCTATTTTGTAAAAAAAATAAAAAAAACACCAAAGGGGCCAAAAACGGCAAATTCCACACAAAGGTAAAAACGCAAGAAAAAACGCCAACACGCAGGGAAAAACTGTGGCAGTTTTTCTGGCGTTTTTATGCCACAAAAATCGCAGGGCAAAAATCTCAGTGGAGTCCTAGCCTTAACCCCTTAAGGACCGAGGGTTTTTCCGTTTTTGCATTTTTGTTCTTTCCTCCTTGCCTTTAAAAAATCATAACTTTCAATTTTGACCCTAAAAATCCATATGATGCTTATTTTTTGCGCCACCAATTCTACTTTGTAATGACGTCAGTCCTTTTGCCCAAAAATCTACGGTGAAACGGAAAAAAAAAAAATCATTGTGCGACAAAATTGAAAAAAAGTAAACGCTGTTTAGTAACTTTTGGGGGCTTCCGTTTCTACGTAGTACATTTTTTTTGTAGGTCCATACCAGGGGTGTGGAAATTTTATAAAAAAAACTACAGCTGCCCTGGATGTCGCTCCATCGCTCCGGAACGTCTCTGCTGCCGGCCGGGTATCCTCGCTCTCCGTCGCCGCCATCACGTCGTTACGCATGCCGACGCACGTACGAGGAAGGAGAGCGCCGGCCATACAGGGGATCCCTGAACAGAGAAGACACCGAGGAGGCAGGTAAGGTCCCTCCTGCAGGGGTGTGGAAATTTTATAAAAAACTACTTGTCCACGGGACTAAAATGGAGCAAAATCTAGCCCGGCTTTGGGCAAGCAGGGCCGGACCTGACAAGTGCGGCGCGATCTGCAGTCTGTATGGAGCGGGCTGCCGACTCCTGCCCGCTCCATATTCTGCAGCCTGTGTCCTCCGAAGCAGAGCAGGGGAGATGAGAAGCTGTGGATTGGTCTTCTCTCCCCTGCTCTGCAGACGTGCGGGGGAGATGAGGGGGCGTGGCTTCTTGCTCTGCAGACGTGCGGGGGGGGAGATGAGGGGGCGTGGCTTCTTGCTCTGCAGACGTGCGGGGGAGATGAGGGGGCGTGGCTTCTTGCTCTGCAGATGTGCGGGGGGGGAGATGAGGGGGCGTGGCTTCTTGCTCTGCAGATGTGCGGGGGGAGATGAGGGGGCGTGGCTTCTTGCTCTGCAGATGTGCGGGGGAGATGAGGGGGCGTGGCTTACTTCTCCTCGTGCAGACCTGCGTCCTCTGGCTTCACTCCCCCCCAGCTGTAGCTTCAGAGAGCTGAGGGGAGGAGACGCGTCTGCACGGGGAGATGCATGCGGCGCTCTGCAGTATGTATGGAGCGGGCTCGGGATTCCTGCCCGCTCCATACTCTGCAGCCCCCGGCTGTTCTCAGTAGCCAAGGGCCGCCGCTAATAGCCAGCATGCGGTGATCGCCACGGCTGGCTATTAACCCTTTAGATCGCCGCTGTCAAAGCTGACAGCGGCGTCTAAAGGGACATGTGAATGCTCCCTGGTGGGCTAGTGGGGTGGATCGCCCCCCCCCCCGCAGCACGATCGCAGGGGGGAGATCCACTATAGAGGTAGCCGGAGGACTTACCTCTGTTCCCTGCTGTCCCGGCTCTGTCATTGATAGATCCTGGCTGGACCAGGCTCTATCAATGGATCACAGAGCTCACAGATCAATGGAGTTCAATAGAATCTATTCATCTGTCTGAGGAATCTAATGATTCCTCCTATAAGTCTAATAAAGTGTAAAAAAATTAAAGTTTTAATTAAAGTTTGAAAGACACATTAACCCAGTGGTCTTCAAACTGTGCCCCTCCAGATGTTACAAAACTACAATTCCCAGCATGCCGTTGGCTGTCCTGGCATGTTGGGAGTTGTAGTTTTGCAACATCTGGAGGGCCACAGTTTGAAGACCGCTGCATTAACCCCTTCCATGTTAAAAGTTCAAATCACCCCCCTTTCCTATATAAAAACATGTAAACATAATAAAAATAAACATATTTGTTATCGCTTCGTGCGTAATTGTACAACCTATGAAAATATAACATTCTGTATCCCATACGGTAAATGTAAAAAAAATACCAAACCACAGATCTGCAATTTTTATAAAATTCCAGAAAAAAAAAAAAAAGTTAAAAAGCGATTAAAAAGTCAGATCAATACCAAAATGTTACCGATACAAAAAACAGATTATGGTGCAAAAAATTTGCCTGGTATGCGAAAAAAAATAAAGCTACAGGGGTTAAAAAATGGCAATTAAAAAAAATTAGAAAAAGTTCAGAATTAGTAAAACATGACGTAAACGATACAAATCTGGTATCGCTGTAATCAGGCGCCTAAAGTATAAAACTAACATGTTACCTCAACCACAAGGTAAATGGCGCAGAAAAGAAAAACCACCAAATCTGCAAAATTATCTTTTACTATTTCAATTTCACTTCCCTTAATATATATATATTTTTGGTTCAGAGAATGTTATTGAAAAATTAAAAGGTGTCATTATAGTAGGTTGTTATGGCTATTATAGGGCGAGAAGGAAAAAATTAGAGCGTAAAAGCGAAAATTGGCGCGGACAAGTGGATCGTCATGAGGGACAAGTAGATTTTGCTCCATTTTTGTCCCGTGGACAAGTAGTTTTTTATAAAATTTCCACCCCCCTGTTACAGCGATACCAGATTTGTATAGTTTACGTCATGTTTTACTAATTCTGGACATTTTTTTAATTGCCATTTTTTAAACCCCTGTAGCTTTATTTTTTTTCCGCATACCAGGCTGTATGAGGGATCATTTTTTGCGCCATAATCTGTTTTTTGTATCGGTAACATTTTGGTATTGATCTGACTTTTTAATCGCTTTTTAACTTTTTTTTCTGGGATATTATAAAAATTGCAATTCTGTAGTTTGGTATTTTTTTACATTTACCGTACAGGATACATAATGTTATATTATAATAGGTTGTACAATTACGCACCAAGCGATAACAAATATGTTTATTTTTATTATGTTTGCAAGTTTTTATATAGGAAAAGGGGGTGATTTGAACTTTTAACATGGAAGGGGTTAATGCAGTGGTCTTCAAACTGTGGCCCTCCAGATGTTGCAAAACTACAACTCCCAGCATGCCCAGACAGCCAACGGGGGGGGGGGGGGGGGGGTCGACCCACTAGCCCACCAGGGAGCATTCACATGTCCCTTTAGACGTCGCTGTCAGCTTTGACAGCAGCGATCTAAAGGGTTAATAGCCAGCAGTGGCGATCGCCGCATGCTGGCTATTAGCGGCGGCCCCCGGCTACTGAGAACAGCCGGGGGCTGCAGAGTATGGAGCGGGCAGGAGTCGGGTGCCCGCTCCATACAGACTACAAAGGTCCGGGCGACTTGTCAGGTCCAGCCCTGCTTGCCCGAAGCCGGGCTAAGGGCCGGACAAATTCACCTGCCCGGCGCCCAAAACTGCTTGTCCTGGGCGATAGGTAGAGATGAGCGAACTTACAGTAAATTCGATTCGTCACAAACTTCTCGGCTCGGCAGTTGATGACTTATCCTGCGTAAATTAGTTCAGCTTTCAGGTGCTCCGGTGGCTGGAAAAGGTGGATACATTCCTAGGAAAGAGTCTCCTAGGACTGTATCCACCTTTTAAAGCCCACGGGAGCACCGGAAAGCTGAACTAATTTATGCAGGAAAAGTCATCAACTGCCGAGCCGAGAAGTTCGTGACAAATCGAATTTACTGTAAGTTCGCTCATCTCTAGCAATAGGAATTCCACATCCCTGCATACGATTAAAATGATACCCTACTTATATAGGTTGGATTTTATCGCACTTCTGGAAAAAAAATCATAACTACATGCAGGAAAATTAATACGTTTAAAATTGGCATCTTCTGACCCCTATAACTTTTATTTTACCGCTTATGGGGCGGTATGAGGGCTCATTTTTTGTGCCGTGCTCTGAAGTTTTTAGCGGTACCATTTTTGCATTGATAGGACTTATTGATCGCTTTTTATTCATTTTTTCATGATATAAAAAGTGGCCAAAAATTCACTATTTTGGACTTTGGAATTTTTTTGCGCGTACCCCATTGACCGTGCGGATTAATTAACTATATATTTTTATAATTCGGACATTTCCGCACGCGGCGATACCATATATGTTTATTTTTATTTACACTGGGTTTTTTTTTTATGGGAAAAGGGGGGTGATTCAAATTTTTAATAGGGAAGGGGTTAAATGATCTTTATTCACTTTTTTTGCAGTGTTATAGCTCCCATAGGAACCTATAGCACTGCACACACTGATCTCTTATACTGATCATTGTTATCCCATAGGGACCTATAACACTGCACACACTGATCTCTTATACTGATCATTGTTATCCCATAGGAACCTATAACACTGCACACACTGATCTCTTATACTGATCATTGTTATCCCATAGGAACCTATAACACTGCACACACTGATCTCTTATACTGATCATTGTTATCCCATAGGGACCTATAACACTGCACACACTGATCTCTTATACTGATTGTTGTTATCCCATAGGGACCTATAACACTGCACACACTGATCTCTTATACTGATTGTTGTTATCCCATAGGGACCTATAACACTGCACACACTGATCTCTTATACTGATTGTTGTTATCCCATAGGGACCTATAACACTGCACACACTGATCTCTTATACTGATCGTTCTTATCCCATAGGGACCTATAACACTGCACACACTGATCTTATACTGATCATTGTTATCCCATAGGGGACCTATAGAACTGCACACACTGATCTCTTATACTGATCATTGTTATCCCATAGGGACCTATAACACTGCACACACTGATCTCTTATACTGATCATTGTTATCCCACAGGGACCTATAACACTGCACACACTGATCTCCTATACTGATCATTGTTATCCCATAGGGACCTATAACACTGCACACACTGATCTCCTATACTGATCATTGTTATGCCATAGGGACCTGAACACTACACACACTGATCTCCTATACTGATCATTGTTATCCCATAGGGACCTATAACACTGCACACACTGATCTCCTATACTGATAATTGTTATCCCATAGGGACCTATAACACTGCACACGCTGATCTCTTATACTGATCATTGTTATCCCATAGGGACCTATAACACTGCACACACTGATCTTTTACATTGATCACTGGTTTCTCATAGGAAACCAGTGATCGATGATTCTGCCGCTTGACTGCTCATGTCTGGATCTCAGGCACTTAAGCTGTTCGGGATGCCGCGATTTCGCCGTGGATATCCCGTACAGCCCACTGAGATAACCGGCATACTTTCACTTTAGACAACGCGTCTAAAGGGTTAATAGCATGCGGCACCCCGATCAATGCCGCGCGCTATTAGCCACGGGTCCCGACCCGCGTGGCCCCGCATTATAGATCGGGAGCGGACACATGACGTTCCAGTACGTCATGTGTCCTTAAGGGGTTAAAGGGGCACTCCGGTGAAATTTTTTTTTGTTTTAAATCAATTGGTGGCAGAAAGTTAAACAGATTTGTAAATTACTTCTATTAAAAAATCTTAATCCTTCCTGTACTTATTAGCTGCTGAATACTACAGTGGAAATTCTTTTCCGTTTGAAACACAGAGCTCTCTGCTGACATCTCTGTCCATTTTAGGAACTGTACAGAGTAAAAGGAAATCCCCATAGGAAACATATGCTGTTCTGGACAGTTCCTAAAATGGACAGAGATGTCAGCAGAGAGCACTGTGCTCGTGATGTCAGCAGAGAGCTCTGTGTTTCAAACGGCAAAGAATTTCCACTGTAGTATTCAGCAGCTAATAAGTACAGGAAGGATTAAGATTTTTTAATAGAAGTAATTTACAAATCTGAAAGTATGAGAAAAACCGCACTCACCGTATATCTTCGTGCAGGATACAATTTATTTCACGAAAGTGGCAGAAAAGTCCATGGAACACAGTGGTTACAGGTCGGCTAGGACTCTCAGGAGCGTTCCATGAGGAGTGACAGCTGTTTCACGGGTCTCAGCCCGCTTGGTCTGAAGAACAAAGTTTTTCACCGGAGTACCCCTTTAAGGTGAAAATGGGCTGGGTCCTTAAGGGGTTAGCGGAGCATCACATGCTTGAAACAATCTTATTTTCCCACAATTTTGGAAAGGTGCCAATAATTGTGTCCAGACCATTTTTGGAGTTTGGTGACATTATGTCCAATTTGCTTTTTTTCCTCCTTTTTTGATCAGGTCACCATGGGGCGGTATACATTATATACAGATCACATGGGGCGGTATACATTATATACAGATCACATGGGGCGGTATACATTATATACAGATCACATGGGGCGGTATACATTATATACAGGTCACCATGGGGCGGTATACATTATATACAGGTCACCATTGGGCGGTATACATTATATACAGATCACATGGGGCGGTATACATTATATACAGGTCACCATGGGGCGGTATACATTATATACAGGTCACCATGGGGCGGTATACATTATACACAGGTCACCATGGGGCGGTATACATTATACACAGATCACATGGGGCGGTATACATTATATACAGGTCACCATTGGGCGGTATACATTATATACAGATCACATGGGGCGGTATACATTATATACAGGTCACCATGGGGCGGTATACATTATATACAGATCACATGGGGCGGTATACATTATACACAGATCACATGGGGCGGTATACATTATACACAGGTCACCATGGGGCGGTATACATTATATACAGGTCACCATGGGGCGGTATACATTATATACAGATCACATGGGGCGGTATACATTATACACAGGTCACCATGGGGCGGTATACATTATACACAGATCACATGGGGTGGTATACATTATACACAGGTCACCATGGGGCGGTATACATTATATACAGGTCACCATGGGGCGGTATACATTATATACAGATCACATGGGGCGGTATACATTATATACAGGTCACCATGGGGCGGTATACATTATATACAGGTCACCATTGGGCGGTATACATTATATACAGATCACATGGGGCGGTATACATTATATACAGGTCACCATGGGGCGGTATACATTATATACAGGTCACCATTGGGCGGTATACATTATATACAGATCACATGGGGCGGTATACATTATATACAGGTCACCATGGGGCGGTATACATTATACACAGATCACATGGGGCGGTATACATTATACACAGGTCACCATGGGGCGGTATACATTATATACAGGTCACCATGGGGCGGTATACATTATATACAGATCACATGGGGCGGTATACATTATACACAGGTCACCATGGGGCGGTATACATTATACACAGATCACATGGGGCGGTATACATTATACACAGGTCACCATGGGGCAGTATACATTATATACAGGTCACCATGGGGCGGTATACATTATATACAGATCACATGGGGCGGTATACATTATACACAGGTCACCATGGGGCGGTATACATTATACACAGATCACATGGGGCGGTATACATTATACACAGGTCACCATGGGGCGGTATACATTATATACAGGTCACCATGGGGCGGTATACATTATATACAGATCACATGGGGCGGTATACATTATACACAGATCACATGGGGCGGTATACATTATACACAGATCACATGGGGCGGTATACATTATATACAGGTCACCATGGGGCGTATACATTATACACAGGTCACCATGGGGCGGTATACATTATACACAGATCACATGGGGCGGTATACATTATACACAGATCACATGGGGCGGTATACATTATATACAGATCACCATGGGGCGGTATACATTATATACAGATCACATGGGGCGGTATACATTATATACAGGACACCATGGGGCTTATACATTATATACAGGACACCGTGGGGCGTATACATTATATACAGGACACCGTGGGGCGGTATACATTATATACAGGACACCGTGGGGCGGTATACATTATATACAGGACACCGTGGGGCGGTATACATTATATACAGATCACATGGGGCGGTATACATTATACACAGATCACATGGGGCGGTATACATTATATACAGGACACCGTGGGGCGGTATACATTATATACAGGACACCGTGGGGCGGTATACATTATATACAGGACACCGTGGGGCGGTATACATTATATACAGGACACCGTGGGGCGGTATACATTATATACAGATCACCGTGGGGCGGTATACATTATATACAGGTCACCGTGGGGCGTATACATTATATACAGGTCACCGTGGGGCGTATACATTATACACAGGTCACCGTGGGGCGGTATACATTATATACAGGTCACCATGGGGCGGTATACATTATATACAGATCACATGGGGCGGTATACAATATATACAGATCACATGGGGCGGTATACATTATATACAGATCACATGGGGCAGTATACATTATACACAGGACACCATGGGGCGTATACATTATACACAGGACACCGTGGGGCGGTATACATTATATACAGGACACCGTGGGGCGGTATACATTATATACAGGACACCGTGGGGCGGTATACATTATATACAGATCACATGGGGCGGTATACATTATATACAGGACACCATATGCACCGTACACATTATACACAGGTCACCATATGCACCGTACACATTATACACTATAAGATACATTATATACAGCTGCAGACGTGTCACATAGTATATTCCATACATTGTATTGAGTGTTTACAGGGGTCACGTGTTGCTGCACTTGTGGGGATCGGGCCCTTCACTCACCTGGACGGGCGGGGTCCCGGTCATGGCTCTGGCGGAGCACTGAGGGGCCCCACACGGGTGACACCCTGCGAGAACTGGTGTAAATTACAGGGGGGAGGAGAGACGTGCAACTAACGGGAACAATCCGGAGACGTACGGTTTTCGCCGTACGCGCCCCCGACTCAGAGGATTGGCCGTAAAGCGCGTTACTGTAAGGTGCTTTGCCTAGAGCGCATGAGCGGGGGACACGTGATCCGGCGCGCGATAGGTCTGAGCCCCGCCCCTTAGAGGAGGCGCGCAACTGACAGCGAGATGAGGGGGATCCCGAAATAACGGGGCCCCTGTATAGATAAATGAGGGGGACCCCGGAATAATGGGGCCCATCTATAGAGAGATGAGGGGGACCCCGGAATAATGGGGCCCATCTATAGAGAGATGAGGGGGACCCCGGAATAATGGGGCCCCTGTATAGATAGATGAGAGGGACCCCGGAATAACTGGGCCCCTGTATAGATAAATGAGGGGGACCCCGGAATAATGGGGCCCATCTATAGAGAAATGAGGGGGACCCCGGAATAATGGGGCCCATCTATAGAGAAATGAGGGGGACCCCGGAATAATGGGGCCAATCTATAGAGAGATGAGGGGGACCCCGGAAAAATGGGGCCCATCTATAGAGAGATGAGGGGGACCCCGGAATAATGGGGCCCATCTATAGAGAAATGAGGGGGACCCCGGAATAATGGGGCCAATCTATAGAGAGATGAGGGGGACCCCGGAAAAATGGGGCCCATCTATAGAGAGATGAGGGGGACCCCGGAATAATGGGGCCCCTCTATAGATAGATGAGAGGGACCCCGGAATAACGGGGCTCCTGTATAGATAGATGAGGACCCCGGAATAATGGGGCCCCTGTATAGATAGATGAGAGGGACCCCGGAATAACGGGGCCCCTGTATAGATAGATGAGAGGGACCCCGGAATAACGAGGCTCCTGTATAGATAGATGAGAGGGACCCCGGAATAACGAGGCTCCTGTATAGATAGATGAGAGGGACCCCGGAATAACTGGGCCCCTGTATAGATAGATGATGAGGACCCCGGAATAACGGAGCTCCTGTATAGATAGATGAGGGGGATCCCGGAATAATGGGGCCCATCTATAGAGAGATGAGGGGGATCCCGGAATAATGGGGCCCATCTATAGAGAGATGAGGGGGACCACGGAATAATGGGGCCCCTCTATAGAGAGATGCGGGGGACCCCGGAATAACGGGGCCCCTGTATAGATAGATGAGGACCCCGGAATAATGGGGCTCCTGTATAGAGAGATGAGGGGGACCACGGAATAACTGGGCCCCTGTATAGATAGATGAGGGGGACCCCGGAATAATGGGGCTCCTGTATAGAGAGATGAGGTCCCCGGAATAACTGGGCCCCTGTATAGATAATGATGAGGACCCCGGAATAACGGGGCCCTTGTATAGATAGATGATGAGGACCCCGGAATAACGGGGCCCCTCTATAGAGAGATGAGGGGGACCCCGGAATAACGGGGCCCCTGTATAGATAGATGAGGACCCCGGAATAATGGGGCCCCTGTATAGATAGATCAGGGGAACCTGGAGTAACAGGACCCTTGTATAGATAGATGAAGGGGACCCCAGAATAACGGGGCCCCTGTATAGATAGATGAGGGGGACCTGGAATAACGGGGCCCTTGTATAGATAGATGAAGGGGACCCAGGAATAACTGGGCCCTTGTATAGATAGATGAAGGGGACCCCGGAATAACGGGGCCCCGGTATAGATAGATGAGGGGGACCCCAGAATAGCGAGGCCCCTGTATAGATAGATGAGGGTGACCCCAGAATAACGGGGCCCCTGTATAGATAGCTGAGGGAGACCCCGGAAGAACGGGGCCCCTGTATAAATAGATGAGGACCCCGGAATAACGGGGCCCCTGTATAGATAGATGAGGACCCCGGAATAACGGGGCCCCTGTATAGATAGATGATGAGGACCCCGGAATAACGGGGCCCCTGTATAGATAGATGAGGACCCTGGAATAACGGGGCCCCTGTATAGATAGATGAGGGGGGAACCCAGAATTACGGGGCCCCTATATAGATAGATGAGGGGGACCCTGGAATAACGGGACCCTATATAGAGAGATGAGGGGGACCCCGGAATAACAGGGCCCCTGTATAGATTGCTGAGAGGGACCCCGGAATATCAGGCCCTCTGTATATATATATATATATATATATATATAGATGAGGGGGACCCCGGAATAACAGGCCCTCTGTATATATATATATATATAGATGAGGGGGACCTGGAATAATGGGGCCCTTGTATAGATAGATGAGGGGGACCCAGATTGTTTACATTGTCTAGATAGCTTGGGTCGATGCCCAGGTCAAGCACAGTTCTGGTGTTTTGAAAATGGAACAACTTCTTCCATTTCAGGGATCTACCAAAAAGATGTAGGTCTTTGAGCCATTTGTGGTCTATTTGTCGGAAGGAATGATAAACCCTTTTTGAGGAGGGAAATTTCTAGATCATATAGAGTATGTGTAGAGAGGTTAATAATTTAATAATCATCAGCATCAGGGTTTTTTTTTATAGGCGGATGCTGAGTAAATACGGCGAGATCAGATGTTTATTTTTATTTACACTTTTTTTTATGGGAAAAGGGGGGTGATTCAAACTTTTAATAGGGAAGGGGTTAAATGATCTTTATTCACTTTTTTTTCGCAGTGCTATAGCTCCCATAGGGACCTATAACACTGCAAACACTGATCTTTCACATTGATCACTGGTTACTCATAGGAAACCACTGATCGATTATTCTGCCGCTTGACTGCTCATGCCTGGATCTCAGGGACTGAACAGTCATTCGGCGATCGGACAGCGAGGAGGCAGGTAGGGACCCTCCAGCTGTCCTGTAAGCTGTTCGGGATGCCGCGATTTTACAGCAGCTATCCCGAACAGCTCCCTGAGCTAACCGGCATGGTTTCACTTTCATTTTAGACGCGGCGTTCAACTTTGAACGCCGTGTCTAAAGGGTTAATAGCGTGCGGCCGCGCGATCAATGCCACGCGCTATTAGCCACGGGTCCCGGCCATTGTTAGAGGCCGGGCCCGACCCGCTATGACACGGGGCCACGCGTTATAGATCGGGAGCGGACTCAGGGCGTACAGGTATGCCCTGGGTCCTTAACAGCACTCAGGTAGAGAAGTATCTCAGGCAGAGAAGTGCCAGGACATGCACAGAGGAGTGGCAGAGGTCTAAATTCATCAGGAAGAGGTCGCAGCAGACTAGGGGCGAGTGGCAGCAGAGTTGCAGAGAGAGGCCTGAGCTCCCGGTATCAGCTAGCGGTCGTGTCTCGACCAGCAACCCATCTGCCATCATTGATTGGTTAATATGGTCATCCACTTCATCACAAGTGACATCTGATACCCCCAGTCAACAGTCGGTGGGTTCCTCAGACACAGCCCTCAGTTGGCATGACCCTGGAGCAGTCCCTGTCCTCCCATTGCCTCTGTCCTATGCTGTTCCCGCCCCTAAAGAATTATCTTATGCTGTGGGTTCAGCTCTACTATTCAGTGAGGACGATCTAATAGAGGACAGTCAGCAGAGACATCTGCTGCTTTCTCCGCTAGGCGGGCAAGTAGTGATGAGGAGAGTGACGTGGGAGGCGGTGTTGCCAGGGTTCAGGGTCCTGAAGCAGACACTGTTGAGGAACCTCAGGAGGACATCAGTGACGTGATGATGACGAAGCAAATCGCAATTGGGAGCCGGGTGCAGAAGGGGCTTCATCATCAGGAGAAGAGGGTTGCAGGTTCCCTGTGAGGCAGCAGCTGAGCCAGCAAGGTGGTAGCATGGTTGACAGTCAGCATGGTGGCAGAAGTGGAATTTCTGGAGCCAAACGTGCCTGGGGTAGACCACCCGCTTTGCAGCAGCTTACCTTCCTGGGAGGTAGTGGAACAGGGGTTCCTGGAGACGGCGCCAGTAGCAGTCAATTAGTGCAGACTGTTGGTGGGAAAATCAGCTACTCGGCAGTGTGGCAGTTTTTTAATCAATCATTCGGAGGAGGTTAATATAGCCACATGCAAGATGTGTCGGCAGAAGGTGAAGCGAGGCCAGGGTCCCAATGTCGGCACCACGGCCCTGCGTCAACACATGCTTCGCCACCATAAAGCGGCCTGGGATAACTGTGGTTCCAATGTAGTGGTCCAACTTGCTGTATCACAGAGTGGCACACCGCTCCCTCTTTCAGCCAGCCAAGGCTCCACCACCTCAGCTGAAGGGAGCTGAGAGTCATACCATCCTTCTGTCACTCCAGATGCTCCTGCTCCTTCTACTTTTACAATCCATCGGCGAAGCCATGTCCAAGAGACAATAGTATGCGCCCACTCATCCTACGGCGCAGAAGCTGAATGTGCTCCTGTCCAAGTTGCTGGTGTTGCAGTCCCTCCCTTTTCAAGTGGTGGATTCTGCACCTTTCAGAGAACTGATGGCTTGTGCCGAGCCGAGGTGGAGAGTCCCAAGCCATCCTTTCTCTGTGGAATAGAAGGTGGGCCAGTCCTTGAGGCTGTCGGTGTGTACCAAAGTGCACGGCAGTGCCGACATCTGGAGCTGTAACTATGGTCAGGGACAATATGTGTCATTTACGGCTCACTGGGTGAATGTGTTTCCTGCACAGCCACAACACCAACTTGGACAGGTCACGCCGCTTCCTCCTCCATGCTCTCAGGCTGTTGGTCCTGTGACAGTGTGCTACTCCGCCTCATCCTCCACCGTGTCCTCAGTCTTCACTGCCCAGACAAGTTTCAGTGCCCCTTCAGCATACCATGTGTGCAGGGCATGGCTGTGTCACGCTGTTCTTCACATGGTTTGCCATGGTGAACGGAGTCACACAGGGGAGGAACTGCTAAAAGTAATTCATGAAGAAATCGGAGCATGGCTTATTCCACGAAAACTGGAAATGGGAACCATGGTGACTGACAACAGGTAGAACATCTTGTCTGAGCTGCGACAGGGAAGGCTGATCCATGCGCCCTGAGATAGGAGGGAGCCCCTCCGAAACACGTTGTCCAACTGAGCACCAATACTTTTTATGAATTTAATAAAAAGTTATCACTATATCTCTGCACCCTCTCCGACTGCTGTTTAACCCCGCCCGTGTATCGCTTCAGCACCAAAGTCGTCATCCATGGGAAGGTTTAGGAAACCCGTGCCAGGATTCCAACCTTCCACATCTGCAACATGCGCCCTGCATGGCACACATGTTCAATTTGGTTGTCAAGCAGTTCCTGAAGTGTTCCCCCCATTTGCAAGACATCCTAACAATGGGAAGGAAACTTTGCATACACTTCAGCAACTCGTACACCGCAAAGCACACCCTCCTTGAGCTGCAGCATCAGAGCGGTATCCCCCAACATAGTCTGATTTGCAACGTTGCCACATGTTGGAATTCCATGCTCCATATGTTGGACCGACTATACGAACAGAGAAAAGCAATCACCAATTTCTTGATGATCCAAGCGGATAGGGGTACTCCCCTGTGTAACTTCAATGTCAACCAGTGGCAGCTCATACGTGACACCTGCCGTTTGCTCAGGCCCTTTGAGGAAGCCACATTATTAGTAAATCGCCAGGATTACGGGATGAACAATGTAATTCCACTGCTTCATTTCCTACAACACGTGTTGAAAACAATGGCTGGTCAGGGCAATGAAGAAGTGGCACCTACATCTTAAGGCCACATGAGCTCTGTGGGGGCTGAAGTGAAGGAGGAGGGGAAGGGGTGATAGGGATGACCCTTATTTTTCTAATGACTGATCAATATATATTAATATTAAAATGCCATTGCTGCTGGAAAAATATCTGTTCCCTTACACTTTAACCCAGATACATCCGAATGCTAAATGCTATTGCTGAATATTACAGAAAAGCTTGCTTTCCTTAATTCAAAACATTTCATCTTATCGCTTTGCCTGTAACTAAGACTAGAACCTTGAGATGGAGACTGAATACAGAACGTTTAAACATTGGACTTCGTGGAAAGATGAAGAAATCTCAAGCTAGAAGTCTTGCAAGATAAAGACTTATGCTACGCCACAAATGACTTATCAGCATATAGGATGACGCATAGTTTAATCCTTCAACCCTATACTCAGAATATTATCTGTTTGTGACTCTGGACCGAGACCTTGTCATGGCGCCATTCCAGAGTATAAAGACTAAACATCTGATAAGCAGAGACCTTTTTTCAAGAAATTAATGGACACTAGATATGCTAAAATATACGGACAAAATATTTGAACAACCAATCAGAATGTAATATGCTAATTGTGATGTCCTAATTTACCCTCCTACTTTGCACAATGTTAAAACAAGCTGTTTCTTCCTGAATTAAAGAGAACTCTTGGGAGCAGCAGAGCTTACTGCCAAGAAAGAGTGTATATCAACATATCCTGTGTGGTGTATATCTTTTTGTGTTGACACTTGGCAAAGTGTATAGCAGCCCGGTCAATCACATTTGAAAGCCCCCACTCGATCCATTCTTAACAGGGGCAGTTTAGTTTTCGCAAATGGGCGGTTTTCTAGTCATTTGACAGGAGTGGAGGAGCAGCAAGTGGAGCTAGAGGGTTATGAGGAAGGCGAGGCAGAGGACCCAGACACACCGTGGCAGTATGCAATGGAGATGGAGGAAGGGAGTCCCTCCAAGTCACTTGCACAAATGGCACGATGCGTGCTCACTTGTTTGCGTAGTGTCCGCCGAATTGTCACCATTCGGCAGCGGGATGACTTCTGGCTCTCCACCTTATTGGACCCTCTCTACCGCCACAAAATGGGGGCCTTTTTTACACCCACTTAGAGGGAGGACAAACTTACCTACTACAGAGACATCCTACGTAGTCAGTTGGCCGATGCCTATCGGCACCATCGTCCATCCTCTCACAGGTCTGACTCGGGGGGCCCTCTGCTCTCACCTTCCACTGCCATGCCTGCTGGGGAGGAGTGGGGTGGCAGGAGCAGTACCAGCTCCATCAGCCTACAGTCTACAGCTGCTGATGAGTACCTTTCTTCACCCACATAGTGAAGCAACTCATCAGCAGCAGGTAGACCTGGAGCAGGACCTGAACCAGCAGGTGGTGGCATACCTTGACATGCCCATGCCAACACACCTTGAAGATCTGCTGGACTTCTGGGGAGCCAAACTTGATTTGTGGTTGCAACTAGCAGAGTTTGCCCTGGAAAAGCTGTCCTGCCCGGCAGTTTGCCATCAGAGTGGGTGTTTAGTGCGGTGGGGGCCATAGTCACCCCAAGGAGAACTCGTCTGTCCACAAAAAATGTGGAGAGACTGACCTCTGTGAAGATGAATCAGGCATGGATCAGCCAGGATTTCCACCCACCAATGCCTGATGCATCAGAGTAGATTGACCATGGTGTCACACCAACACTTCACAAATATGGATAGTGCCAAACAGATTTAAGGCACTGCTCCCCAGTTGCAAACATTCCTCCGCATCAAACCTTTTTTCACCCACCTTCGTCACCGGGTACTGGTATTGCCACCCACCGCACCACTCTGTCACCGGCTCATTTTCAGGACTCCTGCTGCTGCTGCCACCTCTAGGCTGTCTCATTCAGCCATTAAATCGTCTCCTCATGCTTCTGCCAACTCCAGGCTGTGCCATTCAGCCACTATATGGTCTCCTCATTCTTCAGCCAACTCCAGGCTGTGCCATTCAGCTACTATATGGTCTCCTCATTCTTATGCCAACTCCAGGCTGTGCCATTCAGCCACTATATGGTCTCCTCATGCTTCTGCCAACTCCAGGCTGTGCCATTCAGCCAATAAATGGTCTCCTCATGCTTCAGCCAACTCCAGGCTGTGCCATTCAGCTACTATATGGTCTCCTCATTCTTCTGCCAACTCCAGGCTGTGCCATTCAGCCACTATATGGTCTCCTCATTCTTCAGCCAACTCCAGGCTGTGCCATTCAGCTACTATATGGTCTCCTCATGCTTCAGCCAACTCCAGGCTGTGCCATTCAGCCACTATAGTGTCTCCTCATGCTTCAGCCGCCTCCAGGCTGTGCCATTCAGTTACTAAATGGTCTCCTCATGCTTCAGCCAACTACAGGCTGTGCCATTCAGCCACTATATGGTCTCCTCATGGAGGTCTGGATATGGAGTCACACTCAAAATCAAAGTGGAAACCCACACTACAGGCTGATCCAACTTTGATGTAATGTCCTTAAAACAACTCAAAATGAGGCTCAGTAGGGTGTGTGGCCTCCACATGACCTCCCTACAATGCCTGAGCATGCTCCTGATGAGGTGGCGGATGGTCTCCTGAGAGATGTGCTCCCAGACCTGGACTAAAGCATCCGCCAACTCCTGGACAGTCTGTGGTGCAACGTGGCATTGGTGGATGGAGCGAGACATGATGTCCCAGATGTGCTCAATCGGATTCAGGTCTGGGGAACGGGCGGGCCAGTCCATTGCATCAATGCCTTCCTCTTGCAGGAACTGCTAACACACTCCAGCCACATGAGGCCAACATTGTCTTGCATTAGGAGGAACCCAGGGCCAACCGCACCAGCATATGGTCTCACAAGGGGTCTGAGGATCTCATCTGGGTACCTAATGGCAGTCAGGCTACCTCTGGCAAGCACATGGAGGGCTGTGTGCCCCCCACCCCCCAATGAAATGCCACCCCACACCATTACTGATCCACCGCCAAACCGGTCATGCTGGAGGATGTTGCAGGCAGCACAACGTTCTCCATGGCGTCTTCAGACTCTGTCACTGCTCAGTGTGAACCTGCTTTCATCTGTGAAGAGCATAGGGCACCAGTGGCGAATTTGCCAATCTTGTTGTTCTCTGGCAAATGCCAAAAGTCCTGCACAGTGTTGGGCTGTAAGCACAACCCCCACCTGTGGCTGTCGGGCCCTCATACCACCCTCATGGAGTCTGTTTCTGACCGTTTGAGTGGACACATGCACATTTGTGGCCTGCTGGAGGTCACTTTGCAGGGCTCTGGCAGGGCTCCTCCTTGCACAAAGGCAGAGGTAGCAGTCCTGCTGCTGGGTTGTTGCCCTCCTCCATGTCTCTTGATGTACTGGCACCCTATAGAGTACCTCCTGACTTTCAGGCCTGAGACATGATAAAGCACCGCGTGGATTTTGACACTTCCTTTTTTTCAGGAGGCAGGCACTATTTCACACTTACAGAGGCCTTAGGCCGGGTTCACACTACCAGGGCTGATGCAAGGATTTTTTACTTCACAGGCAAGGAAGTATTTTGGTGCCCCCACCGCAATCTACAGCCTTTCCCCTACCAACTCGATACTCTAAGAACCCGAAGGGTTAAACTGCACTGAGAGCTTTTGTTTATTCTGGTTACTGTTTTTACGCCTAGCCTCTGGGATGCTCAGCTGACCACGTTAGCTTTTCACCTGTCCAGCTTGTATTTATCTCTGCAATGTGCTTTCATACCTTGTCTGCGAAAGAGGTTTCTCTAATAGCTAGCGTTGTTTCTATGTTGTATACCTGATCTTCTGGCATTTCTGACTTATTGGCTTGGCATTCTGGCCTTTCTCCTTATTTTGCGACTTTGCACTTCTGATAACTCCTGGTATTGACTCGGCTAGTAGACTGTGACTTATCGTGTGTTTGTTTAGATATTATTTCTGTTAGTCTGTGTTAGAGATGAGCAAAGTTGCAGTGATTTGATTTGTCACTAACTTCTCGGCTCGGCAGTTGCTGACTTTAGCCCGCATAAATTAGTTCAAATTTCAGGTGCTCCGGTGGGCTGGAAAAGGTGGATACAGTCAAGAAGTTTGTGACAAATCGAATCACTGTAACTTTGCTCATCTCTACTCTGTGTGCTCCCTTACTGTATCCTGACCTGTGTCTGTATTGTTTATTTTGTTGACAGTGATTTCCATCACCTATTTAGGGAGGGATTGTCACAGTGGTTGTCGATCCGTTATTAAGGGCGGATAGGCAAGGACAGAGGGAGTGGTTTAGATAAGAACTGAACTCCTTCCCTGCCCATACATGACAGATACAGCCATGATGCATAGCCCTGCCACTGGTCCAAAACCCCCAATGCCCACTCACAGTAAAGCATCCAATTCTCCGGGCATTCCTGCTTTGGTAGGGATCTCGAACTGGTTTTACTGGCCCCTTTGCGGCAACTTTGTTAATGCCTAGTTGTTTGCCAGGAGCACTTTTCAGTCCCCGAGTAGCTTCAGCAAAAAGAGAAATTGTACCTGGAGCCTTCCAGGTGCCTTGTGGCCCGGAGGTGAAGGGCTTTGTTTGTTAGGGGGGTGGGGCACTCTCCTGTTGGGGGAAGGGCTTGCGATGGACCGCATCCTTGTGCACGATTTTTTGTGTGAACACTTGCACTTGGGTGAAATGAGCGTACAGACCTCCGCCAAATAAAGCGTCCAATTCTACTGCCAGAGAGTGGTTGAGGATTCAGATTTTCAGCCCCTACCCGCTCAGCGCCCTAAGGCAGCTGCCTTAACTGCCTTATAGTAGCTCCAGCCCTGCACCCTATGGAATTTACAGACAAGTCAGTTTTGAACAGTGCACACTACGGCATTTCAGCTCATTGTTTTGGCAGAATCTGCACAATATACATTGATGTCCATGGAATCCACAATTTTAGTGCAGTCCTACCATTAGCCGCCTTCGGAATATCCGGACGGAATTTTTCTGGTTGGAGATTTTGCCGTATAAACCTAGCCTTAGGGTAGGGTCACACATAACGGATCCACAGCGTATTTTACTGTGCAGATCCACCGATGTCTGACCCTACAGTGTGCCTCCTGCTGTGCCTGCTTGTGGCAACAATCTGCCGCTATGAGTAGACACACAGGGAACTGCAAGTTGCCGCTCACACACAGTTTACTAACAGACATGGCGGTCACTCCTATTGTGCTTTTATTACAGAGGCTCCGGGGGGGGGGGGGGGGGGGGGCTTGTGTGACGGCTGTGATGACGACATTTCAAGGGCCTCCGTTCCCTTTGTTTGGCCACAGGTCGAGACATTTTCTCTTTTTATGCACTTGATTATTGTGTTGTACATAGGAAACAGATGTTTAAGGGTAAGGTCGCACATACACAAACATAATTCACACAGAGGAATATGCTGCACATTTTGCTATGAGCAGACACACAGGGCTTTCCCCGCCACAGCCCTGTGTGGTGCGCAGTAAGGTTTGGAGGCGGCCAAACCTTACTGATTTTTAAATCAACTGGTGCCAGAAAGTTAAACAGATTTGTAAATAACTTCTATTAAAAATCTTAATCCTTCCAGTATCAAAGTTTTCTTCTTTTTCAATTTCCTTTCTGTCTGACCACAGTACTCTCTGACGACACTTTTGTCCATGGCAGGAGCTGCCCAGAGCAGGAGAGGTTTGCTAAGGGGAATTGTTCCTACTCTGGACAGTTCCTGACATGGACAGAGGTGTTAGCAGAGCACACTGTGGGCAGACAGAAAAGAAATTCAAAAGAGAAAAGAACTGCCTCTGGAACATACAGCAGCTGATACGTACTGGAAGGATTAAGATTTTTAAATAGAAGTAATTTACAAATCTTTAACTTTATGGTGCCAGTTGATTTTTTATTTTTTTTTTATAAAAAAAAATGTTCCATCAGAGTAACCGTTCAAGGACAAAATGTTTTGGCCTTGTGGATACAGGCTATTATTTTTGCGTTTTAATTTTTCCTCCTCACCTTTTTAGAGACCTAACTCTTATTTTGCATTTACAGACGCATATGAGGCTTGTTTTGTTTTTTGCACAACCAATTGTACTTTGCAATGACCAAAAATTTGTATGATAAAGCAAAAAATATTTTTATGGTGGAAAATTTTCAAAAAATAAAATTTTACAAATGTTGGGGCATTCATTTTTATACAGCGCACTCTAAGGTAAAAATCACATGTATTCTGTGGGTCAGTACGACTACAATACTTTATTTCTATAGGTTTTTGTTTAAGTTTACTACTTTGAATTATTATTTAATTTTTTTTAAGTAAATAATTATGCTTAACCTGTTGGGGACGGAGGGCGTACCTGTACACCCTCAGCCCACTCGCTGTCTATAACGCAGGGCCCCGCGTCCTAGTAGGTCGGGCCCGGCACTTAGCAACGGCCAGGACCCGTGGCTAATAGCGCGCGGCACTGATCGCGCTGCCGCGTGCTATTAACCTTTTTAGGTTAATAAACTTCTAAAATGAAAGTAAACCATTGCTGGTTAGCTCAGGGGGCTGTTCGGGATTGCCGCGGTGAAATTGCGCCATCCCGAACAGCTTACAGGACAGCAGGAGGGTCCCTATCTGCCTCCTCACTGTCTGATCGCCGAATGACTGCTCACCAGGCTTGAGCAGTTAAGCGGCAGAATCATGGTTCCATGGTTTCCTATGAGAAACCATTGATCAATGTAAAAGATCAGTGTGTGCATTGTTATAGCCCCCTATGGGAGCTATAACATTGCAAAAAATAAATAAATAAGTGAAGATCATTTAACCCCTTCCCTAATAAAAGTTTGAATCACCCCTCTTTTCCCATTTAAAAAAAAGTGTAAATAAAAATAAAAACATGTGGTATCGCCACGTGTGGAAATGTCCGAATTATAAAAATATGCACGGTCACTGGCGTATGCGCAAACAAATTCCTAAGTCCAAAATAGCGTATTTATGGTCACTTTTTATATAATGAAAAAATGAATAAAAAGTGATCAAAAAAAAGTCAGATCAATACATAAATGGTACCGCTAAAAACTTCAGATCACGGTGCAAAAAAAATGAGCCCTCATACCGCCCCATACGCGGAAAAACAATAAAGTTATAGGGGTCACAAGATGACAATTTTAAACGTATACATTTTCCTGCATGTAGTTAGGATTTTTTCCAGAAGTGCGACAAAATCAAACCTATATAAGTAGGGGATCATTTTAATCGTATGAACCGAATACAGAATAAAAAGGTGAAATTTTTACTGAAAAATGTACTACATAGAAACGGAAGCCCCCAAAAGTTACAAAATGGTGTTTTTCTTCAATTTTGTCGCACAATGATTTTGTTTTCCGTTTCGCCGTAGATTTTTGGGTAAAATGACAGATGTAATTATAAAATAGAATTAGTGGCACAAAAAATAAGCCATCATATGGATTTTTAGGTGCAAAATTGAAAGGGTTATGATTTTTAAAAGGTGAGGAGGAAAAAACGAAAGTGCAAAAATGGAAAAAAAAAAAACTCCGTCCAAGGGGTTAAAATTGTCCTTCTCAGGCCCCTAACACTTTCTTTTCCATATACAGGGATGTATGAGGGACATTTTAGTTTTTTATTGGTACCATTTTTTGGTTAATAAAATTCTCCCGATATATGAAGTGACAAAAATAAATAAATCAATTCTGATGCTTGGCCGGTATCATCTACATTTTAAAAATTGTGGACATTTTCACATGCAGCGATATGTTTATTTTTGTTTACTTTTTTTTATTTGTAGAATTTCTTTCATTTTATTTACCCTCTTTAGGTCCCCCTATAGGCGACTTAAAAGCAATCATTCCATTACTTGTAGTGTTTAGTGCTGAGCAATAACTTACCACTAATCAGCACTCTACCCAGCCTGAGGTAGTTATAGGGGTCAGAATAGGGTCAATATAAATGAGCGCTGTCAGATTCAAAAACTTTTGATATGTTTTACATCTTGGCAAAACATTAACTTTTCTAATATACTTTATAAGAAAATGTTATTTCCTTTTTATAGAAATCCTAACGCACAGGCATGGATGGACAAAGTCCAGTAAGTAGTAAGCAGGAAGGAACAGACGCCGGCACATACGGAACTAAGCGACACTGCAAGCGGACAGTACACACAGGACGGGATCCACTTAAAGCCTGCAGCGGAGGTGCGTAGCCGAGGTGAGAAGCACAATGCAAAAGCAAAGAAAGACAGAGGCCGCACTCACCAGTCAGGTCTTTTATTCTTCTCCAGCCAGCATAGCGATATTACAGGCGGGGGAGCGGGGTGGGAGGCGGGGTACTCCGGGACAAGTTGTTTCGTGCAGCTTGGCACACTTCCTCTAGCCGGATTGACGTCCATCGGTGCCTCCTTCCTATTCATAGGGGCGGCACCGAGACGGCCGGCAACTGAGTCATGTGACTGCAAATACAGTCACATGACCGTCATGTGATGTAAACACAAGAGAAATCGGAACAACAGAGACAAGTTAACAGGTATAAACAGTTGAGCCAAACATACATAGCAAAAAATCAATCACTTACAAAAATGAGCTAAACTCATTCCGGTCATTAAGGCCGGAATTTTCAGTGGCATCAAGACATATTATCGAACAAGCTTCTCGTTGGAGGAGTTTCCCTCTATCGCCTCCATTTCTCAAAGGTGGGATTCTTTCTAGCCCCATATACTTCAGGCTGCTGTGGTTGCAGTCATGGGTTTGGTTCATGTGGGCAATAAATCTAGGAGCCCCAAGGCCGGTCCGGATGGAACAGACATGTTCCCTGAACCTGTTCCGATTTCTCTTGTGTTTACATCACATGATCGTCATGTGACTGTTTCTGCAGTCACATGACTCAGTTGCCGGCCAGGTTACTAGGCGACCGCACGGTGCCGACCCTATGAATAGGAAGGCGGCACCGATAGTTGTCAATACGGCTAAAGGAAGTGGCCCAAGCTGCACAAAACAACTTGTCCCGGAGTTCCCCGCCTCCCACCCGCTCCCCCGCCTGTAATATCGCTATGCTGGCTGGAGAATAAAAGACCTGACTGGTGAGTGCGGCCTCTGTCTCTCTTTACTTTTGCAAAGTCCAGTAAGTGAGGGTGGGCCAGAACTCCTCTGTGCTCTCTCCCGTCTGATAGCACTCCTCTGTGCTCTCTCCTGTCCTATAGAAGTTAAATAAGATGTCCGGTGCAGACTTTTTCCATTTCATCCTGCCCGGGCTGCAGAAAAAGGACATCGCTGTGGCCGGTGATAGGCTGAAGTGCCGTGTGACATACCAGGCTAAAGGAAGTAGTAAGTAGACAGCACGGCCGAACGATCAGCTGTTGTAGACTCCGGGGAAACGTAGGAAGGCAAGTGAAAGTTTGATTTGTCTTTCTGCAGCCCGGGTAGGATGGAATGGAAAAAGTCTGCACCGGACATCTCCTTTAATGTTTTGCCAAGATGTACAACATATTAAAAGTTTTTGAATCCGACAGCGCCCATTTAAGCATACTTTTGTTAAAAATAAAAAAACACACGACTATTTAAATAGTAAAAAAAAACAAAAAAAAAAAACAATGTGAACATGGGTATCGTAATCGTATTGACCTACAGAATAAAGAGAACATGTCAGTTTTACCATAGGAGGCACTATATTTGTTTTTTATTTTCACTTTCCCTCCACCATATATTTTATTGAAAACAAGCCCTCATAGGGCTATTTGGATTTAAAAATAAAAGTTAGGTCTCTTAAAAGATGGAGGTAAAAACTAAAATTATTATAATTTATCATATACTACTAAAAAATTATAAATAATTTAAAACTTAATATAATTTATCGTACACTTAAATACATAATTACTAGAGATGAGCGAACTTACAGTAAATTTGATTCGTCACGAACTTCTCGGCTCAGCAGTTGATGACTTTTCCTGCATAAATTAGTTCAGCTTTCCGGTGCTCCGGTGGGCTGGAAAAGGTGGATACATTCCTAGAAAAGAGTCTCCTAGGACTGTATCCACCTTTTCCAGCCCACGGGAGCACCGGAAAGCTGAACTAATTTATGCAGGAAAAGTCATCAACTGCCGAGCCGAGAAGTTCGTGACGAATCAAATTTACTGCAAGTTCGCTCATCTCTAATAATTACTAATAAAGTATTAACATTATTTAATAATGTACTATTAATATTCAAAGTTATCATATACTAATAAAAATAATAATAATGAATTAAATATATTATAATAACAACAGTATTAATAAATATAAGAATTTTTTGCAACCCGTTCCGCCCTTCATCTTAAATAGTTCCCAATTTCCCACTCCCCTCACTTTTTTTTTTTTGTAAGATACCAGAATCAAGGAGTCGAGGTCAGACTTTAAAATATTTATTGAGTACAAAGTTATGTGAAAAATCGAGAACAGAAAAGGTTGTGTACCCCGGGACCGTATGTTGAGGTAGAAGTGACAGGTCAGGTACGTAACACTACATTGGGTAATAAAACACTGATAAAAAAATATTTACAGGTTCATACGTTGGCAGCAACCGGAACGCGAAGTGGCTGAGTGCAGTAAGGAGGGCGACACCGGCAACGACCAGGAAGGGCCAGTAGAGTCCTGGTCAGGGACACCAATGGCTCCAACATCGGCTGGGGTCAGGTACGAAAGAGAACTTAATTGCTATATACAGAATAAAAGTGCATTTAGTTCCATATGGGTTCTAGTGTTACCCAGTGTGTAAGGATTTTTGGGAACACCATGGGTCACCTCTGCGTCCAGGCAGTGGCACAAATACTCTGAGAATTCACTATAAACGGCAGCACCGCCTAATACTCTACTACCCTGCCGTGACATTACTAACGCCTAATCTCCATTGAGGTGAACAGCTTAAGCCATACACAGTGTCTGGGCCAGTAACCAAAAAGTGTGGGAGCGCCCCCTGGAGGCCTGTAGTGATGAGCACCTCCCCCCTACCTGCCGATTCCGATGGATTTCTCCATTGTAGACACTATTGACGCCATTACCTATCGGCAAGTCAGCTACCGGAGATCTGAATATGACAAATAACTCTAAATACTGTATCGTTGTCAATTCAAAAATATATATTTTCTGTCCAGAAAGGGGCAATGGCAAGAATTTCCCATCACTGCGGATCTTCAGCTGTTGCAAAACTACAACTCCCAGCATGCCCGGACAGCCGTTGGCTGTCCGGGCATGCTGGGAGTTGTAGTTTTGCAACCACTGGAGACACACCGTCCTATAGTCTAAAAGAGGTGCTTAAGAAAAAATGGTTTTTGGATCAACTGGTGCCAGAATCTTAACCCTTCCAGTACTTAACTGCTGTATACTCCAAATGAAGTTGTGTAGTTGTTTAGTTCTTTCCAGTCTGACCACAGTGCTCTCTGCTGACACCTCTGTCCATGTCAGGAACTGTCCAGAGTAGGAGCAAATCCTCTCCTGCTCTGGACAGCTCCTGACACGGACAGAGGTGTCAGCAGAGAGCACTGTGATCAGACTGGAAAGAACTAAAAAACTTCCTATAGAGCATACAGCATCTGATAAGTACTGGAAGGGTTAAGATTTTATTTTTTTATCTAGAAGTAATTTACACATCTGTTTAACTTTCTGACCCCAGTTGATCCGAAAACCATTTTTTTCTTCTCTGGAGTACCCCCTTTCTACCAATAGGGGGCAGAGTATAGACTGTCATTTCTTTCCTATTGTGAGGATGCATGGTCATTGACCCAGGCTTATCTATATGTCTACAGACAGAAAAGTCTTTGTTTGGGGTTTTTATTAAAAATAAAGTGTAGTGTATTAATATAGGCATTTTTATTTGTCCTTTTATCCCTTTCGAGTTATTCTTTGATCTTGTGAATCAATTGGGGAGGGGTGCCAGAAAAAAAATAACATACATATGTGTGCATGGGGTTTTGTTCGGCCCTATAGAAGTCTATGGGAAGAAAAAACACTATATATTAGATAATACTGCATTGCCTCATCCACGGGCTTAGGAAGCATTCACATCGCGATTTTTACATCTGTCTAGTTTATATGATTTTATATATATATATATATACCGTATTTATCGGCGTATAACACGCACTTTTTAGGCTAAAATTTTTAGCCTAAAGTCTGTGTGCGTGTTATACGCCGATACACCCCCAGGAAAGGCAGGGGGAGAGAGGCCGTCGCTGCCCGCTTCTCTCCCCCTGCCTTTCCTGGGGTCTAGAGCGCTGCTGTCGGCCCTTTTCACCCCCTGGTTATCGGTGCCGCTGCCCGTTCTGTCCCCCTGACTATCGGTGCCGGCGCCGATAGCCAGGGAGAGAGAAGCGGCGCCGACAGCCAGGGGGAGAGAAGGGGCAGGTGCACCCATTGCCGGCGCCGCTGCCCCGTTGCCTCCCCCCATCCCCGGTGGCATAATTACCCGAGTCGGGTCCGCGCTGCTCCAGGCCTCCGGCGTGCGTCCCCGGCGTCGTTGCTATGCGCTGAACGGCGCTGACGTCAGAGCGCCGCGCCGTGCATAGCAACGACGCTGGGGACGCACGACGGAGGCCTGGAGCAGCGCGGACCCGACTCAGGTAATTATGCCACCGGGGATGGGGGGAGGCAACGGGGCAGCGGCGCCGGCAATGGGTGCCGCTGCCCCTTCTCTCCCCCTGGCTGTCGGCGCCGCTTCTCTCTCCCTGGCTATCGGCGCCGACACCGATAGTCAGGGGGACAGAACGGGCAGCGGCGCCGATAACCAGGGGGTGAAAAGGGCCGACAGCAGCGCTCTAGACCCCAGGAAAGGCAGGGGGAGAGAAGCGGGCAGCGACGGCCTCTCTCCCTCTGCCTTTCCTGGGGGTATATCGGGGTATACACGCGCACACACGCACCCTCATTTTACCATGGATATTTGGGTAAAAAACTTTTTTTACCCAAATATCCTTGGTAAAATGAGGGTGCGTGTTATAGGCCGATGCGTGGTATACCCCGATAAATACGGTATCTATATCTCTATCTACACGTCTCCATTGACTTATCGTATCCAGCACACGTGACCATTAGGTCCGTTTACATTTTTGTCCGGTTTTTGTCAAATATGGATTGAAAACCGTAACCATTTTTCTTATTATTTAGGCTACTTTCAGACTGCCGTTGTGACCCGCCCGTAACGGGTCCGTTTGGCTCCTTTTTTTTTACATTTATTTTATTTTTGGGGCCTTTAACGGCCGTTAACAGGACAGGTCACAATGGGCCCCACTGGATCCCAATGAATGTGCATGCATTCATTTTTCTCCCACTATAGGCCTGTCATTTTACGATGGCTGGAGTATTGCCGGGACATAACGGCAGTGTGAAAGAAGCCTTACAATTTCTTTAGTTTTTATAAAAACAGATTTGCAGTCTAGAAAGTTCAAAAGACACAAAAGTAATAGTGTAGTGGTTATTGTTCTGATGCCACTGTGCTGCCCAAGCTGCAAAAAGTAAAAAAATAAATAAAATAAAAAAACTCACCTTCCATCGCGTCGCTATTGCTCTTCAGTCCTCACATCCCAGGGTTCTTCCTATTTCCATGTGCACAGATAATCACACTGATCAGTGTATTGCTGGCCACAGAGATGTCCCGCCTTTGGCGGGGATCGGCTGAAAGCAGTATCATGTAAGGAGCCTGGGCCCCGCCTTCTCCCTGCTGCCCGAGCCTATTACAGGACACTGCACTCAGCGTATCACCGGCCGAGGTGAGACATAGCTGCAGCCGGCGATACGCTGATCGCAAAGTGACGATCCGTGCAAATGGAAGCAGGAAGAACACCGCTGCAACGGAAGGGGAGTTAAAGTTTGTTTTTTTACTTTTTGCAGCCCGGGCACAATGGGATCATAATGACTGCTACACTATTCCTTTAAAATGGATATGATTTTTTTTTTTAAATGTTTTATTTTACAGACAAAAAACATGACTATGTACTATGTCTTAAAGGGTACCTTTCATCAAAAAAACTTTATATATTCTAGATTAATGTAAGCAAAATAACTTTCCAATAGCATGTTATTAAAAAATATGCTTCTTTCTATTTAATTTTCCACTTTGAGTCTCCCTACCAATCCTGGCCACAAGCTTTTTTTTTTCTTTTTTTTTTAAATAGATTTCAGACTCATGCTGGAGTCCTAAATCTCAAAGTGCAGCCGGGACACAGACAAGCTCAGCACTGCTTACTGGCAGGGAGCAGTGCTGGGCTTGTCTGTGTCCCGGCTGCAGTCTGAGATTTAGGACTCCAGCATAAGTCTGAAATCTATATAAAAAAAAAAATTTAAAAGGCTTGCAGCCAGGACTGGTAGGGAGACCCCTAGTGGTCATTTTTTCAAAGTGGAAAATGAAATAGAAAGAAGCATATTTTTTAATAACATGCAATTAGAAAGTTATTCTGCATACATTAATCTATAATATAATCAAAAGTTTTTTTTTGATGAAAGGTACCCTTTAAAGATACGATTTTAGACACATCCGATTTTAATTTTTAGCATGTGTTTTTGTTAAATTTTACGCCGTATTATGTTTGACAGATGCAAAATTCGTGCTCTGAATGCCGCCTCATCCAGGATTAGGAAAGCAAGCTGATTTCTTACAAAAACAGCACCACACCTCTCCTCAGGTTGGGTGTGGTATTACAACTCGGCTTTATTTACTTCAATAGAGTCGAGCACGGGACAGGAGAATGCTGTTTTGGGAAGTAAGGAGCAGTGTTTCTCTAATCCAGGACAACCCCTTAACACTGCCATTACTAATCATAAAACAATGTGGTTATGAGCGCTGGTGAACACTGAAGAGGCTTCAGCACCCACCACGTCACTTCCCCACCTTCACGCAGCCGATCAGTAGATGCCAAGAGTCAGACCCCACCGACTGATGTAATATTGTTGGCCTATTCTAAGGAGAATTTGTCACTTTTATAAGGCTGGAACAACAACATGTAGTAGTTTTTTTTTTACCTTAAGCCGGAGTGTGAATACAGCCGTATGTTACTTTCACCATGTTGCGCTAACATACCAGAGAAGATGTAATATGTAAATGTCGCCCTCTAAGCCAGGCTGCTCCTGATTCACTGACCTCACAGAAGTTCGTGTATATAGCGGGAACAGCTAAACTGATTCCCTTTACGAAGAGTGCGTCTTTTACTAAATCTAAGCCGTATTATTTACATATTTTACATTTCTAAAAACTACAATTTAACTTTCCCTTTCTGATCAAATGCAACAGCCAGTGGCAAAATAAAAGGCGGGTCACCCGCAACAACAAACATGCCCATGTTCTAGACTAATGCTTGAAATCTGAGACTACACACTGAAAATCTAATTTTCTAATAGGTATTAATTTTTTTTTACACAAATAGAAAGTTTTGATAACCACTACCCCCCCCCCCCAAAAAAAAATAAAAATAAACCTGAGACTAAAACAAAACAATAAAAAACACACACTACAAAACCTCGAGGACAATGTAACATCTTTATGCTGCCGCACCTACACGGTCACCACATACACAGTGCTGCCGTCATCTCCTTGTGTAGTGTACAAAATGGTTGGAGCATCATTGTCTCCTGTTCTTGGAAGAGCTTCATTATCACCAGAGTCTTTGGAGGCTGACTGGCCAACATGGCCGCCCGCCGGGACCTCTCTCGGCTTGTGAATGGCTCGATGGGAAGTCAAGTTCTCGAGAGAATTAAACTTCTCGTCACATTCGCTGCACTTAAACAGTCTTTCCACTACAACAGCTGGCTGCTGCTCAGTGCCGGCCTGGTTGGATACACCGCTCTTCTCATCGATCTTCCGTAAAATAACGGTATTATTCTGCTGACTGGCTCCACCTACCACACTAGAAGCTGTGGCTTGGGCCACCTGCAAAGTCCTATTTGCATTGACAGAAGCAATATTCGCTATGGGTGCCGTGACAGACCGTGAATTGCCAATGCCCAAGCCACCATTTAAGGTAAGGATCGTGGGATTGTTGATACTTAATGTTCCTTTGTTGGCATTTCCTGCAAGTGCAACGGGAGAATTGCCACCAATGTAAAGTCCATTTACGGGGGCGATATTGCCAAATGCCAGTTTTCCACCCAAAGTTACGGGAGCAACATTCCCAGCAACAACACCCCTATTAACAGCAACCACGGTGGCGTTGCCAATACTGGAGGGGACATTATCCTTGGAAGGAACGGCTGACCCGGTTAGAATAAGACCAGAATTGGCATCTACAAAGAGCGGAATTGTTTGATTCCCCGCAGCAGATACTGGCACAGCCTTGAGTGTCCCACCGTTGACATTAGTGTTCTTTATATTAATAGCACCGGTAAGATTGCTGGATTGGTTGACATTGATGGCCACAGGTTTTGCATGTCCGGGAGGCACAGCCACAGGAAGCGTATTTGTTTGACCAATTACTGGGGTCACCGCTACAGAGCTGAATTTAGGGTTGACGTTCCTGGAAGCAGTGACTGTGTTTGTTGGCACGAGTCTAGTGTTTTTACTTATTGGCACTCTGTTGGTCATGGGTGTTGCGAGCATGATTCCTGAACTACCAACTGTGACAGGGAAGGTAAGCATGATACTTTGGTTGCCATTTACAGGGACAGATAATGGCTGGTTGCCAAGACCGGCACCTCCAGTGACAATAATAGGCGAAGGCTGTTGCATCTGAACTTTATTGACCAAAACTGCAGCTCCCTGTTGGCCGCCTTGAGGTTGCATGGTGGTGTTGGTTGAGGAAGCAGGAGGCGGGGCAGGAGAAGGCTCCTTGTTAACCTTGGTGTTGGGTACTGGTGGGGTCACAGCTTTATTTGAGCTACTGGCAGGTGAAGCACGAGGTGGTGCCGCTCCTTCTCCATCTTTGTCGTCAATAATTATAATTGGACCAGAGTCCTTCATTGTTTCTTTTATTCCCTTGGAAGGCGGAGTAAGGAAAAGGCCACCACTCCGCACGTTACTGATCGTAATGGGTGGAGTCTCTGGGCGCTTATTTTCGGGTGGTGGAGTTTTCTTAGAATCATGACTTCCACCTGCAACTGGAGCTGAAGGAAGACTGGATTTAGTGGTTGAAAGAGTAACACAAGCAGAACCTGGGTTATTATTGCCAGTGGCTTTTTGAGTCTGTGTGCACTTCTCTTCATCGCAGTCGACGATGATCACCGTAGGGCTGGCTCTCTTTGTAGGAATCCCACTTTCCGAGGCTGTCTGGACAGCAGACCTTTTTGCGGCATGACTTTCATTGAGTATAACCTGCTCCACCACTTGACCAATAAAGCTGGAGGATGAGGGGAAAGTGTTTTTGGAAGCCGTGCCCCCTCCATCTGATGGCATGGAACTCTTATTTCCAGCCGTATCCCCAGACTTTAGTTGGCCAGCAGTATTGCCTGTTGCCGATGTTGCCGGCTGTACTCTGGTGATTTTGGCACCGTGGTTGGAGAAATTAAGTTGGTTTTGTCGTCCGTTGGTATAGGAGTTCATTGTGTTCCGGTCTCTGTTATTATCACTGCTGGTCACTGTTTGGGGAAGAGGTCTATTTCTCTGGTCACCAACAGCACCTGGACTGTTATTGGAAGAAAACACTGGCATGGTTTCGATAGCTGCCAATGGAGATATAGATTGCGACTTCCTGTAATTCCCACTATTGTTTGCAGGGACCATTCCATACTTGACACCCTGGTTGGGCCCATGATGAGGTGAAGCAGCTCCTGTATTGTTTCCATGGTGCTCGGGTTTGTTGGGAAAAACATTTGGAGACTTATCACCGGGCCTGCGATATCCTGGATAAGGTGCCGACATCTGTATCATCCCCGAATTCCCTTGAACATTTACTGGCGGTGTTCCGTGTCTGACAGGAGGGCGTATATTGGAGAAAGAGGCAGGGTTCGCTCCGCCGCTAAAGTATGGGTTGGGGGGAGAAGTGTATCGGTGCCCCTGAGCTACATCCACCGGCCCAGGAACCTGATGATGCAATCTTCTTTGTTCCCAGTGAACGTTCATTCCACATTGATTATTGCAGTACGCTCCGCAGCCCGGACAGGGGGGCACAGGATTTCTTCTATCGTGGAACATGGCATTTTGCATGTGAGGGTTTCGATTTCTGTTGTCTAGATCTGAAACGGTACAAGAAATTGGATATAAATGTTAGGTCAATTGATTTTTACCTGTTGAGGCATCCACAGAAGCTGCTCTATGGGCGAGCACATCTAGAGAGCACAGGGCCAGAAAGTAGAGTCCTGCACGGGACTGTTTACTCAATCCCGCTTCTGCCCGATTTCGGACCATCATCATCCACTCCCACCTGCTCCCGCAAACACTTTATCACAACTTTTAGAAATAGTACCCCTGTTGGAATTTTATCACCGCTTGTACAATTTCATAGGTTTGCAGGACTGCACAGGATTTTGCAGGACCCGCAATTTATTATTTTTTTTATTGGATCCCACAGCCCTGGGGAACACTGCTTTAGGGTAGGTTCATACATAACGGATCCGCAGTGTATTTTACATGGCAAATCCGCCGGTGACCAGACCCATTTTGTGCCTCCAGCTGTTGCCACCCCCTTCCTGCTCGCAGCAGCAATCCGCCACTACGAGCAGCCACACAGAGGGCCTGCGTGTCGCCGATTGCACGCCGACATCGAGGAGCAGCCACTGCACATATGCAGTGTACTCAGACATCACGGCTGCTCTGCAATTTTGAGTGGACTCGACGACTCACAGGCCCCTTTGTGTGGCTGCTCGCTGTGAGCAGGCCAGGGGGAGAGGCGGCAGAATGGGGATGGCAACAGCTGGAGGCACAAAATGGGTCGGGTCACCGGTGGATCCACAGCGTAAAATACGCTGCAGATCCATTACACGTGACTCCACCCTTGAAAGGGTTGTCTAGGAATAGAAAACAGAGCTTATTTCCTGACAGCACACAGCGCCACCCCTGTACTCAGGTTGGCTCCACTTACCAATAAAAAATATCTTGGCACCAAGAACCAGGCCCATTCATTGTAAAGTTTGGCAACTGGACCCGGGCCAGGAGAGGAAAGAGATTTGGGACAATATAGGACTATAGAGCAGTGCTCTCCAAAATGTGGACCTCCAGCTGTTGCAAAACTACATCTCCCAGCATGTCCGGACAGCCAACGGCTGTCCGGGTATGCTGGGGGCTGTAGTTTCGCAACAGCTGGAGGTCCACATTTTGGAGGGCCCTGCTGAAGAGTGTTGGTAGATTTCTTGAGGACAGGTGTGGCGCTGTTTTTGGAATAAATCAGCTGTGTTTTTAAATCTGGGATAACTCCTTTAACCTTCGAGAATATTCACTGTAACACCATCCCTTTATAGCTGTAGAGATTACACTTTGTCTGCACTCACCACTAGGGGCAGCATAAATCATTTGTAATTGTTGTATATGGTCAGTTATGAAGATATCATTTAACTTTATCTATGCAGAGCATTTGGTGCTCTGTATCAGCGCTGTATTATAGTTTACAAGTTGAAGAAAAGTGAAGAAAATAGAAAAATTTGCAATTCTGCATGTTAAAGGGGTACCCTGGAATTTTTCTTTTCTCAAATCAGAGTGCCAGAAAGTTATACAGATTTGTAAATTACTTCTATATAAAAATCTTAACCCTTCCAGTACTTAGCTGCTGTATGGTCCACAGGAAGTTGTGTAGTTCTTTCCAGTCTGACCACAGTGCTCTCTGCTGACACCTCTGTCCGTGTCAGGAACTGTCCAGCGCAGGAGAAGTTTGCTATGGGGATTTGCTCCTACTCTGTACAGTTCCTGACACTGACAGAGGTGGCAGCAGAGAGCACTGTGGTCAGACTGGAAAGGACTACACAACTTCCTGTGGAGCAAAACTTTATTTTGTGGGTAATTAAGTACAGCAATAACAAATTTATATTGTTTTTGTAAAGTTCATTTTTTTCTCTTCATTTATGGAGCTGTGGGAGGGCTTACTTTTAGAGGGGGGTGAGCTGTACCGCCAAAATACAGCTGGAAGTGTTCCAGGAATGGATCAGGCTTTATCACTGGGGCCCAAAGTTTCATATGTCCTCTGTAGATACATGTGTACCCCAGGACATATTAAGAAATTAATTGGTACAGAATTTTGGACTGATACAGATTAAAATTCAAAATGGCGATGAAGAGCAGACATTAACTTTAAGGGTAGGGTCACACACAGCACATCCGCAACATATTTCATGCTGCGGCCAGGCAGCTCTGTGTATCTGCTTGTGACAGTCACGAGCGGACACACAGAGCTACCCCGCTGTAGCAGAGAGCTTGCTCTGCCATTCCCCGGTGACAGCTGTCAGCGCATCCGCAGCGAGAAATACACTGCGGATGCGTCATGTGTGACCGTATCCTAAAGAGGGATCTGCCAGCTGCCATTCACGTTGCACACTGCTGAAACTGTTTGTACAAGGAGACGCATGGTACCTCTGTATATCTGTCAGTGCTGAGCCGTTCCCATGACCCTGAAATGCTGAGGACTAGAACACCTACTCTCTCCTCCTTCCATCACTGTGTCTGCTTCATTGAGAGTCAGTTGGAATCCGAGCCCTGTTTCCAACTCTTACACAAAACAGGGCGTTGCTTCCAGCCAACTGTCAATCAAGCAGGGACAGGGATGGTAAGAGGAGAGAGGAGCCGTTCTGGTCTTCAGCGTTTTGGCAACGCCTCTGACTCTTTAGTTGAAGTATAAAATAATTTTATGGAAGCATAGGCAGATACATGGAAGGTACCATTGTGTACACACACACTATATATATATATATATATATATATATATATATATATATATATATATATATAATCAACTTCTGGGAAGGAACCGGCACTGTGATAGGGACTCTAGGTCCAAGTGGGTGCTCTGCTCCTAGGGATGTGATTCAATATCCCACGAATTGAAGATCCATAGAAGAAGAAGCGGCACTCCAATCAAATTGTGATAATGTGAATTTATTCACCCATCAAGTAACAAAGGTGCTATGTTTTGGTCTACACAATGAGAAAGGTCTCATTGTGTAGACCGAAAAGTAGCACCCTTGTAGCTTGATGGGTGAATAAATTCACATTATCACAATTTGATTGGAGTGCAGCCTCTTCTTCTATGGATCTATATTATATTATTTATATATATATATATATATATATATATATATATATATATATATATATATATATATATATACATATATACATACATACATACATATATATATATATATATATATATATATCTCTATCTATCTATATATACACACACACATACATACATACATATACACACACACACACACAATTAGTTTCCTGCGAAGGAAACAATGTTCAGCTTTTTTGCCGGATACTTACCCACATGACTAGCAGGGGGACCCATGGGCATTTGCTCGAAAGCAAACACTGGATTTGTTGGCCTCTCAGGCATCTGAAATGGGGAGCTGGGTTCAGCAGCATTTCTGTAGCCAGGACCGGCATAGTGTGGAGACAGTGGGACCATTCCTGCATTCCCATAAGAAGCCATCGGGGAGGTGGGGTGGGACATTCCTTCACCCCTATTATTATACGATATTGGGCTCCCATTGAAGTAAGAGGGCGGAGGAGTCATATATGGCTTCCCATGATTTGTGTCCATAGGAGATCCGGGATACATCCCTTGACCGCTCCACTGAAATGCCATTCTACCGCATTGGTTGTTGCAGCACGTCCCACAGCGCGAGCACTGAGCCCCACCGCGCTCCTGAGAAGACGAGATCTCATTGGGAGTGACTGGTGCGGAAGCTTCTGGAGACTCTCGCTCGATCTTTATCACCGGCTCAGAGTCTGTAGAGGAGAAAGTACGAGACTGGTAAGAAATTAGGAAACAGACTAAGAAGATTTAGTCAGAACTGATATAGGAACAAAGATAAACAGAAATAATGTACAAATGGAAGCACACCAAAATATTCCATTTTAAACAAAAATAACAATCTTTATTTGGAGCACGTAGTTTACACAGCAAAAGACAAAAAGTATATAAATATTAACAGACACCGAAAATTTAAAAACATTTAAAAAAGGCCCATACTGGGCCACACCACACAGATGAGACATGGTGTATGTCTCAACTGGACCAGGGCAAAAAAAAGGTATGGCGTTCTAACCAACAATGAAAATCTAGCAGGTACACTAAGCCCCCGTCTGACCAATATCACTAAGGCTCATCATAAAGTGACATATGCATCAAATGTAAAGGGTATATAGATTGGTATCACGGTGAACATCAAAAAATGACATGCAGTAAATAAAGTGCCAAACAGTCAGCAAATACAGACAGGAGATACCAGCAAATTGTAAGGTCCGGTATGAGGCAAAGCCTGCAAACAGGTTAGAGCAAATATCACCCATGCGCCCAGGTCCAAAAGCCTCCACGCGTTCCGTCACTGAGTATTATAGTAGTTATATTCTTGTATATAGGAGCAGTATTATAGTAGTTATATTCTTGTATATAGGAGCAGTATTATAGTAGTTATATTCTTGTATATAGGAGCAGTATTATAGTAGTTATATTCTTGTATATAGGAGCAGTATTATAGTAGTTATATTCTTGTATATAGGAGGCAGTATTATAGTAGTTATATTCTTGTATATAGGAGCAGTATTATAGTAGTTATATTCTTGTATATAAGAGCAGTATTATAGTAGTTATATTCTTGTATATAGGAGCAGTATTATAGTAGTTATATTCTTGTATATAGGAGCAGTATTATAGTAGTTATATTCTTGTATATAGGAGCAGTATTATAGTAGTTATATTCTTGTATATAGGAGCAGTATTATAGTAGTTATATTCTTGTATATAGAAGGCAGTATTATAGTAGTTATATTCTTGTATATAGGAGGCAGTATTATAGTAGATATATTCTTGTATATAGGAGCAGTATTATAGTAGTTATATTCTTGTATATAGGAGCAGTATTATAGTAGTTATATTCTTGTATATAGGAGCAGTATTATAGTAGTTATATTCTTGTATATAGGAGCAGTATTATAGTAGATATATTCTTGTATATAGGGGGCAGTATTATAGTAGTTATATTCTTGTATATAGGGGGCAGTATTATAGTAGTTATATTCTTGTATATAGGAACAGTATTATAGTAGTTATATTCTTGTATATAGGAGCAGTATTATAGTAGTTATATTCTTGTATATATAGGAGCAGTATTATAGTAGTTATATTCTTGTATATATAGGAGCAGTATTATAGTAGTTATATTCTTGTATATAGGAGCAGTATTATAGTAGTTATATTCTTGTATATATAGGAGCAGTATTATAGTAGTTATAGTCTTGTATATAGGAGCAGTATTATAGTAGTTATATTCTTGTATATAGGAGCAGTATTATAGTAGTTATATTCTTGTATATAGGAACAGTATTATAGTAGTTATATTCTTGTATATAGGAGCAGTATTATAGTAGTTATATTCTTGTATATAGGAGCAGTATTATAGTAGTTATATTCTTGTATACAGGAGCAGTATTATAGTAGATATATTCTTGTATATAGGAGCGGTATTATAGTAGTGATATTCTTGACCATAATGGCAGTATTAAAGGAGTAATATTCTTGTATACAGGAAACAATATAAGACACCATGTACCTTTACTGCCATCTGGAGCGCCTTGTGGCTGAGTTTCTTGCTGTTTTGGCTTCTTGCATGGGTCAACACATGGCTCTTCCCCGCGCTCGATTCGGGACACAATTTCTGGTTTTGGGATGCGGTATCCTGTGTAACAAAGTAGAACAAATAAGCAAACCTTAATCACATACCCCAATGGCACCAATCTGTTTGTTTAAAGTGATTATCTGCAAAATTTGCAATTTTTGGGCACCAGTCTCAAGTATAGAACACGATATCCATTATAAAGTGGTTTTCCAGGACTTTGTATCCTTCAGCTAGAAAACCAATGTCTGATGGGTTAGGTGTTGACATCTAGCACTGGCAGAAACGCAACTCTGCACATTCAACCAAGCCGGAAGCAGAGGGTTCCCCGTTTATTGTGCAGCGTTGACACCAGGTAATCAACTGGTGCCAGAAAGTTAAACAGATTTGCAAATTACTTCTATTTAAAAATCTTAATCCTTCCAGTACTTATCAGCTGCTGTATAACACAGATGAAGTTAGTTATTTTTTTTTTCTGTCTGTCCACGTTGCTCTCTGCTGACACCTCTGTCCATGTCAGGAACTGTCCAGAGCAGGAACCATCCCCCATAGCAAACCTCTCCTGCTATGGACTGTTCCTGAAATGGACAGAGGTGTCAGCAGAGAGAACTGTGGTCAGACAGAAAGGAAATTCAAAAAGAAATGAACTTCCTGTGGAGCATACAGCAGAGGAAGGATTAAGATTTTTTTTAATAGAATACATTTAAAAATCTGTTTAACTTTCTGGCACCAGTTGATTTAAAAAAAATTAAATAAAAATTTTTTTTTCCACTGGAGTACCCCTTTTAATGGCAATTGTGCTGCTGTAACAAGGCACCACCACTACACACAGAGTCATCTGCTTCCGACCTTGTCCATTGCCCAACAGCTGCTTGACGGGTTTCTGGGTGTGTTGGCACCTCATCAGACTATGTCAGAGTGGCTTGAACAGATGCTTGATGGGTTTCTGGGTGTCTTGGCACCTCATCAGACTAGGCCAGCATTTTCTAAAAACTGTGTGCCTCCAGCTGTTGCAAAACTACAACTTTCAGCATGCCCGGACAGCCGAAGGCTGTCCGGGCATGCTGGGAGTTGTAGTTTTGCATGCTGGGAGTTGTAGTTTTGCACACCCCAATACTGTATATACGCCATATGACTCTGGCTAGCTCTGCCGTACCCTTGCCAGTGTAACCTAATAACCTAAAAATAAAAGTTTTTTTATTTTTTTATTTGAGTTTTCTTGGCACCAGCAGAAGCTGCCTGTTGGCAAACGGGGCGCCGCTTTGTTTATATGAAAATAAAGATGAGGTTTGTATTTTGTGACCCTGGTGCCAAGATTCCCGGATTTGGTTGCATTCATTTACCTAGCGTGAAACATGAATTACCGATCCTCGACGTCAACGCAAATCAGAGGACAAGAAATCGAGAGGTAGTAAAAGCCATTGTCTGATTGTAATACTAAAACCCACAGAAGAGATATTATACAGCAGAATGGGCGGCGGGGTTCTGCCGCCATCTCCCTGTAATAGTATAAGGGTGGAGACCACGTGATGTCAGCACAAATTTTAGCTCCATTGTGGGTTTCTTTATAGTATGCCAACAAAAACACGGTTAAAGAAGCCTCCAGGTTTGTTTTTTGCCCCATATGACGCACGCTCACCCTTACTAGTCCTATAGAGCTTTCCGTTTTATTCCAGCACAGCTGAATCCATGTGTTTCGTTACTGTAACTGGGACATGTGATCACCAGTCTGAACCACAGAAAATCACAGTGCTTAATGTATCAAAGCAAGTGGTCAGTCCTGAGTCAGCTGACTTCCTGTGAACTACAGGATAAAATCATTACCTATAAGATCCCCCCTCAGGCTCTATCTGTATACTGCTGCTATCTATATGGGCTCAGGATATATAGTAGTTATACATTTCCCCTTCAGCTCTGTCTGTATACTGCTGCTGCTATTTCTACGGGATCAGGATATATAGTAGTTATTGGGATCGACCGATATCGTTTTTTAGGGCTGATAGCCGATAACTTATACCGGAATATTGGTATAAGTTATCGGCTATTTAACCCCCCCCCACAGCTGCAGATCATTAATTTAAAAGCGGGCGCTTTAAATCAATGAACTGTAGCGGCTTTTGCGGTGCCAGAGACCGCCGCCGCCACCCGCTTCTCTCCCCTGCCTGTCCTGGGGTCCTCCTGAGTCCTAACACCCCCCCCCCCCCCCCCAAGGTCCCCCAAATCGTGAATATCGGACGATAATATTGGCCAAACCGATAATCGGTCGATCCCTAGTAGTTATACACCTCCCGTCTGGCGCTCTATGGGATCAGGGTATATAGTAGTTATACACCTCTCCAGCTCTATCTGTATACTGCTGCTATCTCTATGGGATCAGGATATATGGTAGTTATACCTCTCCCCTCCAGCTCTATCTGTATACTGCTGCTTTCTCTATGGGATCATGATATATAGTAGTTATACACCTCCCCTCCAGCTCTATCTGTATACTGCTGCTATCTCTATGGGATCATGATATATAGTAGTTATACACCTCCCCTCCAGCTCTATCTGTATACTGCTGCTATCTCTATGGGATCATGATATATAGTAGTTATACACCTCCCCTCCAGCTCTATCTGTATACTGCTGCTATCTCTATGGGATCAGGATATATAGTAGTTATACTCCTCCCCTCCAGCTCTACCTGTATACTGCTGCTCTCTCTATGGGATCATGATATATAGTAGTTATACACCTCCCCTCCAGCTCTACCTGTATACTGCTGCTATCTCTATGGGATCATGATATATAGTAGTTATACACCTCCCCTCCAGCTCTATCTGTATACTGCTGCTATCTCTATGGGATCAGGATATATAGTAGTTATACTCCTCCCCTCCAGCTCTACCTGTATACTGCTGCTCTCTCTATGGGATCATGATATATAGTAGTTATACACCTCCCCTCCAGCTCTACCTGTATACTGCTGCTATCTCTATGGGATCATGATATATAGTAGTTATACACCTCCCCTCCAGCTCTATCTGTATACTGCTCTCTCTATGGGATCATGATATATGGTAGTTTTACTCCTCCCCTCCAGCTCTCTCTATGGTATCAGGATATATAGTAGGTAGTACTGGATATATCTCCCTGTCAGCAGCCGGTGCCCATCATACCTACCCAGGGCCAGCATCGTCTCATAGATTTCTTTAATGAGCTCTTTGTAGATTTTCTTCTGAAACTCCTCTAGGTTCTGCCATTGTTCCTCTGAGAAGTAAACTGCAGCATCATCAAATGTCACCTGGGAGGAAGAGACAAGATGGTGGAAGGTTAGCTCACAAAAATATATGGCTTTAGGATATGGAGAGAGGAGATTGTCCAAAAAACAAACAAAAAAATGCTGATTTCTCTCATAAATAGTGCCACCCCTTGTCCTCAGGTTGTGTGTGGTATTGCATTTCAAATTAAAAGAGCTGCAATGGGGCACACAAAACTAAGGGCACGAGTGGCGCAATTTCTTAAAAATGAGAAAATATAAAATAAAAAAAATAAAAAAGCTAAACTCTGCTAAGCCTGGATAACCTTAAAGGGGTTCTCCACCATAAGGTGATTTTAGTACGTACCTGGCAGACAGTAACGGACATGCTTAGGAAGGATCTGCGCTTGTCTTGGGGCTAAATGACTATGTTGTGAGTCCACCATAACACTGTGGCTAGATTTTTGTAAACTGGTATGAGTTTTCTTTTTTTGACTACAAATACCATAATTCCATTTTCTCCCTACCACACATCAGCCACCCCACCCATTGAAACATAAATGAGCTGCATCCATTCAAAAGACCTGGGGTTTTCAATCAGGGTGCCTACAGCTGTTGCATTAGTTGCAGATTGATCTCTCTCCCACCAAGTGATCGCTCCACCCATTGGAGCAGACAGGCTCCCTGTCATCAGCTGACTAGTGATGTCAGGTCTCGGCCGCATTGCAACCTGGGAAAAATCTGAGACAACAGTAATTTTGTATGCTGGTAAAAATAAATATTGGGGTGAAAATCACAGAAGAATTGTGAGAAAACCATCACACTCAGGTACAGACACTATATTATGGACTACACTAACTTTACAGCCCCTGTAAAATAGTCAAATAACAAAAATTCCTGGAATACCCCTTTAAGGGACCATTCACACTGAGGAATTCACAAGGAATTTACTCTAATAATTCCTCGTGAATTCTCCGCTTGAAAAAATAAAAAAACATCTCTTCTTCCCATAGACCTTAATGTATTTTTCTCTCTCGTTCACACTGCGGAAATTGCGCTCGCGCCGAGGCAGAATTCCTCTCCGCTTGAAGAAAGAGCATGTTCATTCTTTAAGCAGAATCCCTTAAAACTCAATTGTAAAAATGTTTTCCGCCCAGAATTTTCGAAAAGGGAAATTCTAATTGGTGATTTTTCGGCCAGATAAAAAATTAAAAAAGTTTTCTATATTTCTATATTTCCGTGTCAATTCTGCGCAAATTCCACAGTGGAATTTTTAAACGAGAATTCATAGCCAATTCCTCAGTGTGAACGGGGGGGCCTTACTCTGTGGCTCTATACGGCAGATGCCCAACTACAACTCTCATCATCCCCAACAGAGGAGGGCAGTCAGGGAATGACGGGAGGTGTAGTTTTGAAACAACTGAAGAGCTAAAAAAAAAAAAAAAAAAGGTTGGAGGAGAAATACTGATCTAGAAAAGTTTATCCTTTTGTTGGGCAGAACTTAAAGGGGTACTCCGAGTCAGTGATTGGAACAAAATGTTGCGAACACTTCGAGTCGGGAGCTCGTGACATCACCCTCCACCCCCCCAAAATGCAAGTCAATTGGGAGGGTGGGGCGTGACATCACGAGGGGGCAGGGCCGTGATGTCACGAGCCCCCGGCGTCGGCTTTATATATGCTCAGAACATTCTTCTCCAAACGCTAAGCAGTGGAGTACCCCTTTAATTCTAGAGCCTTTCGCCATTCCTTTAACATATACATTTTATACAGTTGCAAATGGGGGCAGTAAACATTTAGATGCTAAATATGGATGCTGCTGTATGCCATACCCCCCTCGGCTTATACTCGAGTGAACTCTCCGCCCTCAGTGGTCTTCAACCTGCGGACCTCCAGATGTTTCAAAACTACAACTCCCAGCATGCCCGGACAGCCATCGGCTGTCCGGGCATACTGGGAGTTGTAGTTTTGAAGCATCTGGAGGTCCGCAGGTTGAAGACCACTGCCGGGCCTTAGTCATCATCCAGCCCCCCCCCCCCCCTCTTTTGTTTTGCACTCCCCTTCCCTAGGCGGGACGTTAGGGTGAGCTGGTCCAGGCCATCTGTGCTGCAGGGACCGTCCGGTGGGGAGGGATAGTCGTTCCGGGCTGTCAATCTTCACCGGGGGGCCCTCTTCTCCGCGCTTCAGGCACAGCCTCGGAATAGTTACGTTGCCTTGACGACGACGCACAGGGACGTTCATGCGCAACGTCCCTGTGCGTCATCGTCAAGGCAACGTCATTATTCTGGGCCCGAAGCGCAGAGAAGAGGCCCCCCCCCTGGTGAAGATGGACAGCCCGGAACGACTACCCCTCCCCACCGGACGGTCCCTGCAACACAGATCCGGGCGACCAGCTCACCCTTCCTTCCCACCGAGGAGAGTGGAGTACAAAACTAAAAGGGGGGGGGGGGGGTCTGGATGATGACGAAGGCCCGGCAGTGGTCTTCAACCTGCGGACCTCCAGATGTTTCAAAACTACAACTCCCAGCATGCCGGACAGTTATCGGCATGCTGGGAGTTGTAGTTTTGAAACATCTGGAGGTCCGCAGGTTGAAGACCACTGCGACATTGACAGGCGGTGATGATGATGAAGGGAGGGTTGTGGGATGATGACAGGCGGTGATGATGAAGGGAGGGTTGTGGGATGATGACAGGCGGTGATGATGAAGGAGGAGGGGGTTGTGGGATGATGACAGGCGGTGATGATGAAGGGGGGTTGTGGGATGATGACAGGCGGTGATGATGAAGGGGGGTTGTGGGATGATGACAGGCGGTGATGATGAAGGAGGAGGGGGTTGTGGGATGATGACAGGCGGTGATGATGAAGGGGGAGGGGGTTGTGGTATGATGACAGGCGGTGATGATGAAGGGGGGTTGTGGGATGATGACAGGCGGTGATGATGAAGGGGGGTTGTGGGATGATGACAGGCGGTGATGATGAAGGGGGGTTGTGGGATGATGACAGGCGGTGATGATGAAGGGGGGTTGTGGGATGATGACAGGCGGTGATGATGAAGGGGGGTTGTGGGATGATGACAGGCGGTGATGATGAAGGGAGATGTATTGATGTCCTAAAATGTTATTATAAAATAAAAATCTAATTGGAGGAGTCTAAAAGTCGCACGGCAGACATATTGTAGTCAGTTTTTAAACATTTTTGGATACATATATTTTATATCTGTTTTTATGTTTCTCAATCGAGTCCATTCTGAAGCTGTCGCACAAAAATGTGTATTATGCGGATTAAGATTTACAGCAATACGATTCAGTACGATTTACAAAGATGGTAATGTTAAAAAAAAAAAATCGATGCGAATAAAATCAGTTTTTGAATCAGAATGAAAAATTGTAGTCAAACAACTTTGTATCAGACAAAAAAAATTCGGAGAACGGTTGCACGCGATGGATACGATCAATAGAAGTCAATGGTTTTCAAGGATAAAATCGTGATGTGAATGCGGCCTTAGCCGACTCCGTTTTTCTATACAAAAAGTAAAATATGGACAAAAAAGCCCTGTGTGAACCCGGCCTAAAATAAGCTTCACTAAGAACAAAAGACTAACAAAAACAATACAGGTTCTGCGCCCTTTACCCTCCCCCAGCAGCAAATCCGCAGTCACGTCTGGTGAAGCCTAAGTAATAAGATGACCCTCCCCCCCCTTGAAACCTGACCCCGGAGGACGAGCTGCTGGATATCATAGGGACAGGACCAAAATTACTCATGCTTAAAGGGGTACTCCGGTGGAAAAAACTTTTATTTTTCATTTTTAATCAACTGGTGCCAGAAATGTAAACAGATTTGTAAATCACTTCTATTAAAGATTCTTAATCCTTCCAGTACTTATTAGCTGCTGAATACTACAGATTAAATTATTTTCTTTTTGGAACACAGTGCTCTCTGCTGACATCACGAGCACAGTGCTCTCTGCTGACATCTCTGTCCATTTTAGGAACTGTCCAGAGCAGCATATGTTTTCTATGGGGATTTTCTCCTACTCTGGACAGTTCCTAAAATGGACAGAGGTGTCAGCAGAGAGCACTGTGGTCATGATGTCAGCAGAGAGCTCTGTGTTCCAAAAAGAAAAGAATTTCCTCTGTAGTATTCAACAGCTAAGAAGTACTGGAAGGATTAAGATTTTTTTAATAGAAGTGATTTACAAATCTGTTTAACTTTCTGGCACCAGTTGCTAAAAAACAAATTATAAAAAAAAAAAAAAAAGGGAGAGTACCCCTTTAACACCCAGTCACATTGATATAGGGAAATTTTCATTTTTATTACTTTAATTTATAGTTTGGGTCCCATTAGTATATATTAGACTCTTAATAACATTGCTGATATTGGACTTAACCCCTTGAGGACGCAGCGATTTTGGGGTTTTCATATTTTCTTCCTCTCGCCTTTTACTAGCCATAAAGTCTGAATTCTCCCACCATATGAGGCTTGTTTTTTGTGGGACCAATTGTACTTTATAAATGACACCACAGAATCTACAGTAAAGCTCAAAAAAAATATATATTGATGGGGCGAAACTGAAAAAAATATTGCTTCTTTTGCATATTAATAAGGGTTTGTGTTTCATTTCTACGCAGTCCACGTTACAGTCAAAATGACCGTAAAGGGGTCCTCTGGTGGAAAACAATTTTTTTTCTAATCAACTGGTGCCAGAAAGTTATACAGATATGTAAATTATTTCTATATAAAAATCTTAACCCTTCCAGTAACTAGCTGCTGTACGCTCCACAGGAAGTTGTGTAGTTCTTTCCAGTCTGACCACAGTGCTCTCTGCTGCCACCTCTGTCCGTGTCAGGAACTGTCCGAAGCAGGAGAGTTTTTCTATGGGGATTTGTTCCTGCTCTGGACAGTTCCTGACATGGACAGAGGTGTCAGCAAAGAGCACAGTGGTCAGACAGCTAAGAACTACACAGTTTCCTGTGCAACATACAGCAGCTGATAAGTACTGGAAGGGTTAAGATTATTATGATGATGTAATTTACAAATCTGTATAACTTTTTGGCACAAGTTGATTTAAAAAAAAAATATATATTTGTTTTCCACCAGAGTACCCCTTTAAGGGCAGGGTCGCACTGGAGGCAGATCTGCAATCGTATTTGATGCTGCGGATGCGCCTGACGGCAGTCAGAGGCGCGGGACTGCACAGCAAGCCAGGTAGCGCTGTCTGTCCGCTTGTAGCGACTGGTTTCACGCTAAAGAAATCTGCCCATAAGAGTGGACACAGAGCTACCGGGCTGCAGTAGAGAGCTCGCTGTGCAGTCCCTTGTGACTGCCGTCAGGTGCATCCGCAGCATCAAATACACTGCGGATCCCCACTCTTATGTGACCCTTATCTATAATTGTATAACTAAGAAAATGAGTGTGCATAAAATTGTCCTCTTCTGACCCCTTTAACCCCTTTTCAGTTAATGAGAATCTAGGAGGGTCATTTTTTTTGTGCCACGATTTACAGTTTTCATTGTTACAATTTTGGTTTCGATGTGACTTTCTGATCATCTTTTAGTACAGGGATCCCTCAAGTTACAATATTAATTGGTTCCAGGACGGCCATTGTATGTTGAAACCATCGTATGTTGAGACCATAACTCTATGGAAAACCTGGTAATTGGTTCTGAAGCCCCAAAATGTCATCCAAAAATAGGAAAAACATGAGGATTAAAGAAAAATAAGTAGATAACTAAGAGATATAACAAGTCCTTACATATAAAAGTAAGAAAGATCTGCTGGGAGCTGTAATCACTGTCTATTTCAGTGTTTCCCTAAGAGGGTGCCTCCAGCTGTTGCAAAACTACAACTCCCAGCATGCCCGGACAGCCTTCGGCTGTCCGGGCATGCTGGGAGTTGTAGTTTTGCAACAGCTGGAGGCACCCTCTTTGGGAAACACTGGCCTATGTAGAGGACAGAAGCTTCTTCAGGATCCTGTACAGAACACACAACGTCCTAAAAAAATTAACATGGAGGCTCCCAAACCTGGTGTCCAAAGGAGCAGCTAACTCTGACCCAGGTAAAGAGTACAGAACATGTAATACCTCTCTGTACTGTAGGGGGCACTACCAGACACCAGTCAGTGCATACACTTCAGTAATACAGGTAAAGAGTACAGAACATGTAATACCTCCCTGTACTGTAGGGGGCGCTACCAGACACCAGTCAGTGCATACACTTCAGTAATACAGGTAAAGAGTACAGAACATGTAATACCTCTCTGTACTGTAGGGGGCACTACCAGACACCAGTCAGTGCATACACTTCAGTAATACAGGTAAAGAGTACAGAACATGTAATACCTCCCTGTACTGTAGGGGGCGCTACCAGACACCAGTCAGTGCATACACTTCAGTAATACAGGTAAAGAGTACAGAACATGTAATACCTCCCTGTACTGTAGGGGGCGCTACCAGACACCAGTCAGTGCATACACTTCAGTAATACAGGTAAAGAGTACAGAACATGTAATACCTCCCTGTACTGTAGGGGGCGCTACCAGACACCAGTCAGTGCATACACTTCAGTAATACAGGTAAAGAGTACAGAACATGTAATACCTCCCTGTACTGTAGGGGGCGCTACCAGACACCAGTCAGTGCATACACTTCAGTAATACAGGTAAAGAGTACAGAACATGTAATACCTCCCTGTACTGTAGGGGGCGCTACCAGACACCAGTCAGTGCATGCACTTAAGGAATACAGGGGTTTTACCAGTGAAATGTCCATTCTGAAATATCGGTTCTTCTGGCCATTGACACGTTTTGCAGATTCCATAGCATTGTATGTTGAGTCTGGTTTCAAGTTACAATGGTCCAGAAAAGACCATTGTATGTTGAAACTATTGTATGTTGAGGCCATTATAAGTTGAGGGATCACTGTATTTTTTTCCAGTATATGAAGTGACTATATGAAATTCTAGACTTAATTTTTACATTTACGCCATTCACCGTGCAGTTTCATTGAGGTTTTTATTTTAAAGGAGTAGTCCAGTGGTGACTCAGTGGTTTACAACTTATCCCCTATCTTAAGGATAGGGGATAAGTTGCAGATCGCGGGGGGTCCAACCCCTGGGGCCCCCCCGCGATCTCCTGTACGGAGCCCCGACAGCCTGCGGGAAGGGGGCGTGTCGACCTCCGCACGAAGCGGCGGCCGACACGCCCCCTCCATACAACTCTATGGCAGAGCCGAAGCGCTGCCTTCGGCAATCTCCGGCTCTGCCATTGAGATGTATTGAGGGGGCGTGTCGGCCGCCGCCTCGTGCGGGGGTCGACACCCGCTATCTCGGCAGAGAGCCGGGGCCCCGTACAGAGAGAGTACAGAGAGAGTTTTCACCACTGGACTACCCCTTTAATAGTTGAGAGACTTCCACACACACAGCAATACTAAATATAGATTTTTGTTTACAGTATTTTATTATAGAAATGAGAAAAGGGGGCGAAGTCACGAGGGGGGCGCGGCGTGCCCTCATGACCCCCGCTGCGGGAAACCAATTATCTGAACATACTGTTTAGAATGCCAGGTGCTGCATGAAAATCGCGGGGGTCCCAGAGGTAGGACCCCCATGATCAGACATCTTGTCCCTTATGCTTTGGATAGGGGATAAGATGTCTAGGGGTGGAGTACCCCTTTAACTTAATATATAGGGAGGTGTCGTCCTGTCTGAGCACAGCTAAGGATCATCAGTATATGGGTCATATTTGCCAATATGCGATCTGTGTCCCATTGTTTTCAATGGGAATAAGCGCCGTAGTTCAGACTGAGCTGCACTTGGTCGCACCACTTACGCTCTTTCCAATCTGCCCTTGCTGAGACTTGTAGTTCCCAGCGATTCTCCCGGCAGTCTATAGACTGAGTCTTGTATTTTTTCCCCAGTCCCGTCGCGCGCAGAGCCGCCGCTCACAGAGAATAATCACACAGCAATTAGCGATCTTCACACAGCGGCTAATAACCTCGCAGAGCGCCAATTAGAGCAGATAATGAACAAATAAAGAGAAATATTGAGTGTAAATGATTCGCACCGCACGACTAATACACCGTGCCGGGACTCCGCAGGTAAGAGGTGGGATACGCAGAGCACTGCAACTCCCAGCATCCCCAGGCACAGAGGCACCGTGTAGCAGATGCACGGACAGGGATACAGGCACTACAAATCCCAGAATCCTCCAGTCACAATACGACAGGGATACAGGCACTACAACTCCCAGCATCCCCAGGCAGAGGCACCGTGTAGCAGATGCACAGTCACAACACGACAGGGATACAGGCACTACAACTCCCAGCATCCTCCAGTCACAACATGACAGGGATACAGGCACTACAACTCCCAGCATCCCCAAGCACAGAGGCACCGTGTAGCAGATGCACAGACACAACATGACAGGGATACAGACACTACAACTCCCAGCATCCTCCAGTCACAACACGACAGCGATACAGGCACTACAACTCCCAGCATCCTCAAGCACAGAGGCACCTTGTACCAGGAGAACAATCACAACATGACATGGATACGGGCACTACAACTCCCAGCATCCCCAAGCACAGAGGCACCGTGTAGCAGATGCACAGACACAACACGACAGGGATACAGGCACTACAACTCTCAGCATCCTCAGGTCACAACACGACCGGGATACAGGCACTACAACTCCCAGCATCCTCCAGTCACAACATTACAGGGATACAGGCACTACAACTCCCAGCATCCTCAGGCACAGAGGCACCTTGTACCAGGAGAACAATCACAACATGATAGGGATACGGGCACTACAACTACCAGCATCCCCAAGCACAGAGGCGCCGTGTAGCAGATGCACAGACACAACATGACAGGGATACAGGCACTACAACTCCCAGCATCCTCCAGTCAGAACACGACAGGGATACAGGCACTACAACTCCCAGCATCCTCCAGTCACAACACGACAGGGATACAGGCACTACAACTCCCAGCATCCCAAAGCACAGAGGCACCGTGTAGCAGATGCACAGACACAACATGACAGGGATACAGGCACTACAACTCCCAGCATTCTTAACAGTGGAGAACAAGAAACCGAAATGCTGAAAACTTGCACAGATCTAATACTCGTCACAGCTGAGGGTTTGCTGCAATAGTGTTCTATCTGGGAAATCTTACAAATCAGCTAGGGCACTGCATTAGAGCAGTCAATGAGCAGCTTTCTAGCTGTTGTAAAACTACAACTCCCAGCATGCCCTGACAGCCGAAGGCTGTCAGGGCATGCTGGGAATTGTAGTTTTACAATAGCTGCCGAGCCACATGTTGGGGAACAATGGACACAGACCCAGCCAAAAATAGAGCCCATCCTCCACTATCTGTGTAACTGGGGCTATAGACAAGGAACCTATTGGAGTCTGCCTATTGTGTTCACTGATCTCCAAGCTGTGCAACACAAAATCCATCCCCCCATATCCGAACCCTAAAGTGGTAATGAGTAGCAGACCCCCCCCCCCCCCCCTAGCCGCCTACAAATATCAGCTGTATATATATATTATATTTAGGTCCTGCATCACAGGTGTGTATGGAATCCTGAATATTGCCATCACCGTCATGTGTCCGTATTCTGATATCATCAGCAGGGGGCGACAAACCGAACCGTGGGGGGGGGGGGGGGAGGTGTGCACGCTTTATGGTAGGCAAAATAAATGGGAGTTAAAGCGTCACTCCAGGTATGTATATTTTTTGCCCATATCCTGCACACTCACCATCACTTATCCTACAGCACCATCTGTTTCATTCCAGCCCAGCTACACCTGTGTGGTTTATTACTGTAACTGGGTCATGTGATCACCAGTCTGACCCTCAGAAAATCAGCGTTTAATGTGTCAGAGGAAGTGGTCAGTCCCGGGTCAGTTGACTTCCTCTGAAATTGTGCCATTTTACTGAAGTCACAGTAAAAAATAAAAAAAGTAGTTATCCCAATAATTTTGGAAAATCGCAGCAAGAACAGCCAAAAAGCATTTCAAGTTAAAAAAATAAATAAAATAAAAATAAAACAGCACAACTGAATTGTACTTTAAATAAGAAAACATCAAAACTGCACATAGTGTGAACTGACCTCAATCCAATTAGGAGTCTCATTTCTCCTGGGTGACCTAAAGCCCCAGCAGCCTAATTAGATGACCAGGCGCAGTGATGAGACTCTACCTACTCTCTCTGCAAAGCCAGATTATTCATGGGAAATGTGGGCAGCACTAGAGAAATCATTTCAGTGATGGAACTGCAATCAGTATGGCTGAAAACTCCATGCATGCCACCAGAGATGAGCGAACTTACAGTAAATTCGATTCGTCATGGACTTCTCGGCTCGGCAGTTGATGACTTTTCCTGCATAAATTAGTTCAGCTTTCAGGTGCTCCGGTGGGCTGGAAAAGTTGGATGCAGTCCTAGGAGACTCTTTCCTAGGAATGTATCCACCTTTTCCAGCCCACCGGAGCACCTGAAAGCTGAACTAATTTACGCAGGATAAGTCATCAACTGCCGAGCCGAGAAGTTCGTGACGAATCGAATTTACTGTAAGTTCGCTCATCTCTACATGCCACATAAGCTAAAACAGGTAATCACAAGGCATACACAAGAACCTCTACATTATAATGTAATCATAGCCTACGCTGCACTATATAAGGAAATAATTCCTGGAGTGCTTCTTTAAGTTTACACATTGAATCAGCGCTCCACAACCTGTGTCTCTTCAACTACAACCCTCATCATAAACCTTTGTCAGTCGTAATGATGAACAGTTCAAAGGGGGAGGTAAAAGCGGAGACTCCGAGCCAAACATAATCCTATTAGTGAACAGATCCTGATAAGAAGAATTATAAGAACTTTCCTATACGGGGATTAAACAGAACCTTCTATAGACGAGGCCGTCACCTTAATATGGGACCTTACACTTTGCACGTGGGAATGGGCGGTCACCTCCCGAAGGGCGGAGCAATAACCAAAGCTTTAATTATTTTATTAATGTTGTGACATCATGGTGTGCGGTCACACCCAACGCCCAGACAGTCCCCAACCATCACGTCTCCTCCCATGGTATAGAATTGTTTCCACGCAGATGATCTCATGTTTCCTTGGTGTAGACGCGGCACAGTACAGATAACTAGAGGATACACCATACAGCGCAGCAGTATATAGAGAGGAGGTCATGTATGGACACTACCGCTACATTAAACCATAGGACTGTGACCCTCCATGCTTGGCGGGGTTCAACCACTGGCACCCAAGCGATCAGTCATTTATCTATCCTATGGATTGGTGGTAACTTTGGATCCCTTTAGGGCTCGTTCACACTGCTGGATTTTCACTACTTTTCTTATATTTTCTCCACTTTACCTCTCCTTTGGTTAGGGGATAAGATATCTACGGGGCGGGGTACCCCTTTAAGGGGTCATCCACACTGCTGGATTTACTCTACTGCTCCGTGCAAAAACCATGGCACACGAGTAATTTGAAGCAGAATTTCCATGTGATCGAAGCCTCATTGATGTCAATAGAAGGTCCTAATGAGGATTGTTTGGACAGGTCAGGACCTTCTATTGACATCAATGAGGCTTCGATCACATGGAAATTCTGCTTAAAATTACTCGTGTGCCATGGTTTTTGCACGGAGAAGTAGAAAAAATCTAGCAGGAAGACCCCTTAAAGGGGTACTCTGCCCCTAGATATATTATCCCCCTATAGGGGATCAGATGTCTGATCGCAGGGGTCCTGCCACTGGGAACACCCCCATCCCCCCCCCGTGCCATCTGGTGCACGGAGCCTTAAGCCTTATGACTGGCGATGCAGGGGCTGAAGGCTTGTGACATCACAGCCCCGCCCCCTCATGATATCATAGACTAGCATGGGGGGGGGGGGGGGTGCCTGACATCACAAGGGGGCATGGCTGTGAGGCTTCTGCTGGACTTGATTGACAGATCATGCCCTAAACCCAAACAGGGAGAGAGATTTCTAAGTCAGGGACCGTCCTGGTGACTTATGGCGACAGGTGTCTTATAATGGAGGCAGACGTTCAGTCGAATTCTCTGCATGTCTATATCTACACATAAATAGTCTCTACAGTCTACACTATCATTACCTATATAAAGCCAGCCATATAAATATACAGAGACGACACGTACCCAAAACGCTCAAGACAGCAGAGTCTCTAATAGTTGTCAATGAGGATAGGGGGGAGTAAGCTGCCAGACACCTCTCCGTGAGGAAGAAAGGGTCAGGAACATTTAGGGTACATTCCCACACGGCGTATTTGCTGCGTATTTGCTGCTGCGTATTTTATTTTCTCTGTTGAAGTCAATGGGTAGGAAAATATGCAGCACCAAATACACAGCAAATACGCAGCAAAATACGCCGTGTGGGAACGTACCCTTAGGGTGCGTTCCCACCTGGCGTATTTTGCTGCGTATTTTCCCAACCATTGACTTCAAATGGGAAATAAAATACGCAGAAAATACGCAGCAAAATACGCCAGGTGGGAACGGACCCTAAAGTTCAACCCACCGAATCCTTCTATCATCCAACACACCAGATGGTCAATCGGGCCCGGCACACCATCAACTGTATTAAGTCTAGTGTGTGATTCCACCTTAAAGGGGTACTCCCATGGAAAACTTTTTTATTTTTATTTATTTATTTTTTTAAATCAACTGGTGACAGAAAGTAAACCAAATTTGTAAATTACTTCTATTAAAAAATCTATTAAAAAAAATCATAATCCCTCCAGTACTTATTAGCTGCTGAATACTACCGAGGAAATGGTTTTCTTGTTGGAACACAGAGCTCTCTGCTGACATCACGAGCACAGTGCTCTCTGCTGACATCTCTGTCCATTTTAAGAACTGTCCAGAGTAGGAGAAAATCCCCATAGCAAACATATGCTTCTCTGGACAGTTCCTAAAATGGACAGAGATGTCAGCAGAGAGCACTGTGCTCGTGATGTCAGCAGAGAGCTCTGTGTTCCAAAAAGAAAACCCATTTCCTCTGTAGTATTCAGACCCTAAAAAGTGCTGGAAAGATTACGATTTTTTTTTTTTTTTTTTTTTTTTTTTTTTCAAATTCAGAAAATATTGAACAAATCAGTAATGACAAAAACTCAATAAAGCAAGTAATGTACAGTAACAACGGCCTGACGGGCCGAAATAGAACAGATCAAAACATAGAGGTAAAGAAATAAAATATTGGAACAAATACGCGAAAGCACCAAGAGATATTAAGGTAAAAGAAATTAAGAAAACCGTCCAAACACCAGGGCAGGGGTATAGAATCAGTAAGAAGAGGTGGCCTGGGATAGTGGGCCGACAGGGACAGAAAAAAAAGAACAAGAAATACAAGACCAAGACGGTATAACAGACGTAGAAGTGCGAATGAAAAGGCATACCGTATTTTTCGCCCTATAGGACGCACCGGCGTATAAGACGCACCCAATTTATAGGTGCAAAATCTAAAAAAATAAAGATTTTGAACCCAATAGTGGTCTTCAACCTGCGGACCTCCAGATGTTGCAAAACTACAACTCCCAGCATGCCCGGACAGCCGTTGGCTGTCCGGGCATGCTGGGAGTTGTAGTTTTGCAACATCTGGAGGTCCGCAGATTGAAGACCACTGCATAGGAGGTAATATTCACGTGTCCCCGCCGCTCCGGACCAGTCAACGCTGCCCTGGATGTCGCTCCATCGCTGTCGCCGCGTCCCCGTCGCTCCGGAACGTCTCTGCTGCCGGCCGGGTATCCTCGCTCTCCGTCGCCGCCATCACGTCGTTACGCACGCCGACGCACGTACGCGAAGACGTGATGACGAGGAAGGAGAGCGCCGGCCATACAGGGGATCCCTGAACGGAGAAGACACCGAGGAGGCAGGTAAGGTCCCCCCCGGTGTCCTGTAAGCACTAACCCGGCTAGTCAGTCAGGCTGTTCGGGACGCCGCGGTGAAATCGCTGAACAGCCGGGTTAGTGTCACTTTCCCTTCAGACGCGGCGGTCAGCTTTGATCGCAGCGTCTGAAGGGTTAATACAGGGCATCACCACGATCGGTGATGTCCTGTATTAGCCGCGGGTCCCGGCCGTTGATGGCCGCAGGGACCGCCGCAATAGGGGTGTATTCGCCGTATAAGACGCACCGACTTGCGTCTTATACGGTGAAAAATACGGTATAGAGAAAACGTTGAGAGAGCGGGAAAAACATAGACAACAAAGAAAAAAAGAAATAATAGAGAGATTAGACAAGAAAACACAGATCAAAAGAATCCGTCCGGGGCGGCGACCGACCAGCAACAGACCCCATAGGCAGCGGGGAAGACAGAGGGGGAAGACAGAGGGGGAAGACAGAGGGGGAAGACAGAGGGGGAAGACAGAGGGGGAAGACAGAGGGGGAAGACAGAGGGGGAAGACAGAGGGGGAAGACAGAGGGGGAAGACAGAGGGGGAAGACAGAGGGGGAAGACAGAGGGGGAAGACAGAGGGGGAAGACAGAGGGGGAAGACAGAGGGGGAAGACAGAGGGGGAAGACAGAGGGGGAAGACAGAGGGGGAAGACAGAGGGGGAAGACAGAGGGGGAAGACAGAGGGGGAAGACAGAGGGGGAAGACAGAGGGGGAAGACAGAGGGGGAAGACAGAGGGGGAAGACAGAGGGGGAAGACAGAGGGGGAAGACAGAGGGGGAAGACAGAGGGGGAAGACAGAGGGGGAAGACAGAGGGGGAAGACAGAGGGGGAAGACAGAGGGGGAAGACAGAGGGGGAAGACAGAGGGGAAGACAGAGGGGAAGACAGAGGGGGAGACAGAGGGGGAGACAGAGGGGGAGACAGAGGGGGAGACAGAGGGGGAGACAGAGGGGGAGACAGAGGGGGAGACAGAGGGGGAGACAGAGGGGGAGACAGAGGGGGAAGACAGAGGGGGAAGACAGAGGGGGAAGACAGAGGGGGAAGACAGAGGGGGAAGACAGAGGGGGAAGACAGAGGGGGAAGACAGAGGGGGAAGACAGAGGGGGAAGACAGAGGGGGGAGACAGAGGGGGAGACAGAGGGGGAAGACAGAGGGGGAAGACAGAGGGGGAAGACAGAGGGGGAAGACAGAGGGGGAAGACAGAGGGGGAAGACAGAGGGGGAAGACAGAGGGGGAAGACAGAGGGGGAAGACAGAGGGGGAAGACAGAGGGGGAAGACAGAGGGGGAAGACAGAGGGGGAAGACAGAGGGGGAAGACAGAGGGGGAAGACAGAGGGGGAAGACAGAGGGGGAAGACAGAGGGGGAAGACAGAGGGGGAAGACAGAGGGGGAAGACAGAGGGGGAAGACAGAGGGGGAAGACAGAGGGGGAAGACAGAGGGGGAAGACAGAGGGGGAAGACAGAGGGGGAAGACAGAGGGGGAAGACAGAGGGGGAAGACAGAGGGGGAAGACAGAGGGGGAAGACAGAGGGGGAAGACAGAGGGGGAAGACAGAGGGGGAAGACAGAGGGGAAGACAGAGGGGAAGACAGAGGGGAAGACAGAGGGGAAGACAGAGGGGAAGACAGAGGGGAAGACAGAGGGGAAGACAGAGGGGAAGACAGAGGGGAAGACAGAGGGGAAGACAGAGGGGAAGACAGAGGGGAAGACAGAGGGGAAGACAGAGGGGAAGACAGAGGGGAAGACAGAGGGGAAGACAGAGGGGAAGACAGAGGGGAAGACAGAGGGGAAGACAGAGGGGAAGACAGAGGGGAAGACAGAGGGGAAGACAGAGGGGAAGCGATTATACAAGGATTAGCTGAGAAGCCGGTATCTGCGGGAAGAGCAAAAGGAAGACCATGGGAGCCAAGTTGCGGCCCATCTAGAAGCATCCACAGGGTTGGACCACCAGAAGCTCCTCCATGTGTTTAATATGGGCCACTTCAGCGAACCATTCCTCTAGAGGGGGGGAGGGGGGGGGGCAGGATCTTTCCTGGGGATTCGTTTTTGCGACCTGAAGTAGATGTCTCGTGAGGGATTTCTTCGATTTCGCCTGCGCCATGGGAAACATGTAGAGTAAATCGGCATCTGGGCTAAAAGGGACCTGTATCCCACACACCTCACTGATGACCTGTAAGGCTGGGTTCACACCACGTTTTGTTAAATACGGTTCCAGTATACGGCTGGGAGGAGGGGGGCGGGGCTTAATCGCGGTTTCCCGACCGCAGGCAAAAATGTGGTCAACCGCGTTTTTGCCTACGGTTGGGAAACAGCATACGGCCGAAAACAAAGCCGACCAGAGGCTGCGGTTCACTCCGGTCGGCTCATAGACATGCATTAAATACGGTTCCCGAATACGGCTGAGTGCGGGCGCCGCGATTAAGCCCCGCCCCCTCCCCCCCAGCCATATACGGGAACCGTATTTAACAAAACGTGGTGTGAACCCAGCCTAAGCTCGTCTGCCAGAAGGGTAGGAGTTTGGGGCAACTCCACCAGATGTGCGACATCGAACCCTCACCATTACCACAACGCCAGCAAGATTAAGATTTTTTTAATAGAAGTAATTTACCAATCTGTTTAACTTTCTGGCACCAGTTGATTTAAAAAAAAAAATTTAAATAAATTAAGTTTTCCATAGGAGTACCCGTTTACGACCAATCTTTATATGTATATTAACATTCTCCGGTTCCTCATTGCTCTTCTCGAAACCGAGACACCAAATGTCATCTACTCCAGTCATAATATCAGGTTCTAGATGGCCCCCCAGTTTTTCCCTTCTGGTTCCCCTAGGATTTATATTCTCCAGAACGCCCGTCTTCTGGTTTGGTCTTCATGACCTCAGTGGTTGTCTCCATTGATCTTCTAACCATAATTAATGGTCTTCTCCTGAGGATTCATTAGTGCTCATGAGTCATTACAGGGTCTGAAAGTCACACACAGCTTTCCCAGGCTCCTGAATGACATATCTGCTTAGTACAACAACCACATGGACAGCTGGCCACCATTACTACATTACTAGCCCCAGCACCATTACAAGGACTATTATATGAGCTGTGAAGTGTGCCTGTGCATAATTTGATACAGCTATAAGCAGAAATGCCATTCAGGAGCATGAAAAAGCTAGGTTGGATATTCTCACCTAGCTTTTATTTTTTTTATGCTCATGAATGCCATTTCTGCTTATAGCTGTATCCGTTTATGCAAAGAAACACTTAAAGGGGTATTCCAGGATTTTTTGTTTTATTTGACTATGCTACAGGGGCTGTAAAGTTAGTGTAGTCCATAATATAGTGTCTGTACCTGTGTGTGACGATTTTCTCACAATTCTTCTGTGATTTTCCCCCCAATATTTATTTTTACCAGCATACAAAATGACTTGTCTCAGATTTTTCCCAGGTTGCAATGCAGCCGAGACCTGACATCACTAGTCAGCTGATGACAGGGAGCCTGCCTGCTTCAATGGGTGGAGCGATCGCTTGGTGGGAGAGAGATCAATCCACAACTAATGCAACAGCTGCAGGCACCCTGAGGGAAAACCACAGGTCTTTTGAATGGATGCAGCTCATTTATGTTTCAATGGGTGGGGTGGCTGATGTGTGGAAGAGAGGAGAATGGAATTGTGGGATTTGTAGCCAAAAAAAGAAAAGTCAAACAGGAAATACCAGTTCACAAAAAGCTAGCCACAGTGTTATGGTAATCTCACAACATAGCCATTTATCCCAAGACAAGCGCAGATCCTTCCTAAGCATGTCCATTACTGTCTGCCAGGTACATACTAAAATCACCTGTCAGCTTGCTCCCCCCCACACTAACCAGTGGTACTGGCTGGTAGTGCAGGGGACGCTGATCAGTTTGATGCCTACTGTGCCCGGATCCACCCCGTTCGGCCGAAATCTTTGTCTTTCTGTATATGCTAATTAGGTGCTAACTGGCACAGACGGGGTTACTGGCACTCTGACGTCAGCGCCGCTCGTACGCAGCACCGCCCAGCTCATTAATATTCCTCCCTCTTCTCGCTCTGTAATGAAGAGGGAGAGGCGGCGGGAGGAATATCGATGAGCTGAGCGGTGCTGCGGACGAGCGTTGCCGACGTGCCAGTAATTCCACCTGTGCCAGTTAGCACTCAATTAGCATATACAGTAAAGCAAAGATTTCGGATGAACGGCGGGGCAGATCCGGGCACAGTAGGCATCAAACTGATCAGCGTCCCCCGCACTATCAGCCAGTACTGCTGGTTAGTGCAGGGGGAGCAAGCTGACAGTTTTCCTTTAACTCAATAGTCCCTGTAAAATGCTAGAAGCCATGTTTGTTGCAGTACTAAGCAGATGTGCCATTTAGGAGTCTGGAAAAGCTGGGGGATAGTGTTAAGCTGCCTGCACCTATAATATTTTATAACTAGGTAGAAGGCACCTTTCAGAATTTTTGCGTGAACAGGCAGAATTGGGAACACGTTGCGGGAACAGGCAGGATTAGGCAATTGTTGCCTTAAGGGGCGGGACTGGACACGCGTTTTGGGAATGGGTAGACATTGCGGGAACGGGCAGGAAAGGTCACATTGGGAGCGGAGGGCTCAAATACACAGGATGTTGTCTCCTGTAAATAATGTCTTAGATAAGTTAATGTTCACACTAACACCTAGCTGCCCCCCTGTCCTATACAGCGCACCACCTCCACATCACACAGCGGAGCGCCAGTACAGCTGATCAGTCCTCCGGTCCATCCTCTTCATACTTCCGTGTGAACGAAGCGTCACATGGCGCTCAGCCTATTATGGGCCGAGGCAGAACATCGCGGCGGCCGGCAATAGGCTGAGCGCCATGTGACGCTTCATTACACCCGGAAGTATGAAGAGGATGGACCGGAGGACCGATCAGCTGTACTGGCGCTCCGTGGGAACCCAGGAAGGTGAGAGATGGTTTATTTTTTTTTTTGCAGGACGGAGCAGGAATACTCTGCACCAGAGTACTCCTTTAAAGAAAATTGGACACTTATTAGTAAAGGGGCTTATTCACATGTATACGCACTTTTTAAAATATTTTAATCACTATTGTTTCAGTCTTCATAGGGACTTATATATGGAGTCTTTTGGTTGGAAAACACTGAACGCCGCTGTGTTACTGCAGTTTATGTGCTGCATTTTATTTACTCTAATTTATGTGTCAGAAAATTGCTGGAAGTTGCATTTAGTTACTAGATAACTACAACTCCCAGCATGCCCTGATACAGTCAATGGTTGTGTGGGTGTTGCAGCATGTTGCACTGTATAGTAGTACAGTTAAGGTTGTTGTGTAACATGCTGGGAGTTGTAGTTTTGGTTTGTGTCAGCTACAGAGCCATAGGATGTGTCAGGGAATACAGGGAATTACAGTTAGTAACTACAACACCCAGCATGCCCTGATGCAGCCTATGGCTCTGCAGCTGACCCAAACCAAAACTACAACTCCCAGCATGTTACACTTTATAGTTCTATAGTTTAGGTTATGGTGTAACATGCTGGGAGTTGTAGTTTTGGTTTGGGTCAGCTGCAGAGCCATAGGCTGCATCAGGGCATGCTGGGTGTTGTAGTTACTAACTGTAATTCCCTGTATTCCCTGACACATCCTATGGCTCTGCAGCTGACACAAACCAAAACTACAACTCCCAGCATGTTACACTTTATAGTTCTACAGTTTAGGTTATGGTGTAACATGCTGGAAGTTGTAGTTTTGGTTCGGGCGTGTTTGCATATATCCGTGGGGCTCTTGGTTGGCGGGTGAGTACGAAGGGGGTGGGATTCTGGGGGTGCAATTTAGTGCGAGTGACCAGAAACCACTGAAAATAAAGACACGGGTCCTTGGGCACTGCCCTAATGCCCGACGTGTCAGTCCTCCCCTGTACAAAACATTCATGCATGCACATATACATACACTGGCCACTGCCCCCATATCATACATACACACACACACCCGCCACTGCTCCCCCACATCATACATTACATACACACAGATACACTCAGACATCATACATACACCCGCCGCTGCCCCCCCCACATCATAAATTACATACACCACACACACACATCACACATACACTCACACCAATACATATACAACCACCCTTCCTGCCGCCGCCTGCATTCTCGGCCTCCTCACCTGAGCCGCCATGAGTGGACATCAGAGCTGTAGTCACCGCCGGTGTGAGGTTGCATGGGTTTGAAAATCTCACCTCACACCGGACGTCCTCTCTCCCCCCCCCCCCGTCCCTCGTGTTTTCCCCGTGCAAACTTTTAACCTCCCCATGGTGGATTAGGTCCTGTGGAGACAGAGCAGGGGGAGGGGAGGAGCTGTGTGCGGGGGTGGAGCTGTGCTTCTTGTGTAATGTGTAGCTGCGTCCTCCATCCTCCGGGAGGGGAGATAAGGGGGCGTGGCTAAATTATGTCATGCAAACATCGGGCTCTGCGGTCAGCTGGGGGCCACCGCCCCCTACATACACCCTGAGCGCCGGGGTGAGGTGCAGACTTGCATCCGCTCCTGCGCCTCACACCGGCATTAAAGAAAAATGCGGGGGAAGTCGATCTGTCCCTGCTCGCCCGATACAGGGCTAAATCTATAAACAATTCACCTGCCCGGCACCCAAAACTACTTGTCCCGGACGATAGGATTTCCACATCCCTGAGTGTACATTATCGACATTCACTCTCTGGTGCTCAGAGTTCACTGTTCGTCCTAATCCAAAGTATATGGGGCCGGTCCATAAAAGAGGACGGGGGTCGCCGAGTGCCAGGGAGTTTTTTTTGGCTTGAAAAATCAATTAAAAAATGTTCCCCTTTATTATTTTTTTTATTTTTTTTGTATGCGTTTCTTTCCAGCCTAAGCCAACTAATATTTGGTCTAAACCTAGACTAGACAGTCTACAGATGCCCCAAATTTATCCATCAGCCTGAGCCAACGACGGGCGCATTCTTAGCATTCCTGGTCAAAGCTTATACTAAGTCCGAGCTGTGAACAAGAAGAATCATAAAAGAGGGAGAAAGGGCCGGACAAAGTGGACCGGATCTTCTGATGGACAAGAGACCAATAAATGCTGGAAATTATCGGACATGCCGATCCGTAGACTTGCGTAGCTGTGGAGTTTGTGGAGGATGCGACGTCATATTGATCCTTCTATTCCTTATGATTTCTTTTCAGGCTTTGCATGAATCGACGCAATACTTGAATAGTCTTTCCACGATGTAAATGATCGTTCACACGTTCAGGTGTCCACCCTAGAGTTAAATGTGTCGCACCCGTGCGCACGCCATAGAATGAAATGCTGGATCACCAGACCTGTTATCGCAGCTGTTACAACTGAAGAACATACTGGGTACAGACGCCGAATCAGCAGGGACTGCAGCTGTGCATCATGGGAAGGATAGCTTCTTCTATAGTGGGCAGAACAGCTTTATGACAGGGTATGGGGGTCTCCAACTTTTACTGCCCCCTCCCTCGTAACCGTGAAATCTATGCAAAAGAAACCAACCAGACAAGAATACAAACTATAAAACTGGGAGATATTGGGCCTCATTTACTAAGAGTGTCGGGTTTTTACAAGTGTGAAATGTTGGTTCTGACTTTTAGGATTCCCCTTTGGGGATTCACAGATTTACAAGTCGGGGAAATTTTCTGAGCAGCTTTTTCTAGGTGGAAATTTCCAGCCATTTATTTACAGAATTTTCTGTGAATTCAATAGTAAATAAGTCGGGTTGTGAAACCACGCCCCTTTTTGGCTAGTTCACGCCCCATTTGCAACAGACCAGGGAGCAGTGCTGAGTTTGTCTGTGTCCCGGCTGCAGTCTGAGATTTAGGACTCCAGCATGAGTCTGAAATCTATAAATAGGAAAGAAAAAAAAAAAAAAAGGGGCTTGCGGCCAAGACTGGTAGGGAGACCCCTAGTGGTAATTTTTTTCAAAGTGGAAAATTAAATAAAAATAAGCATATTTTTTAATAACATGCAATTGGAAAGTTATTCTGCATACATTAATCTATAATATATCAAAAGTTTTTTTGATGAAAGGTACCCTTTAAGTGATAGCAGACCATCTGCAGAATTGCGATTGCAGCTCTGGGTGTGACTAGGGTAGATGACGTGATGTAACATCGGAATGGGTGAAGTCACATGGAAACGTTGTAACCTGCTGCTATCTCTGAGGCTGCTACAGTGTATCCGTCATTTAATGGCAGGGTTCTGGGGGTCGGTAGATAAATGTTCCGACTCCTCCGTTTTTTGTACTTCCGACTCCTCTGTATTAATATGCAAATGTATTTTATACATTCCTTGAAGGAAAGAAAGGCAACATACATGTCACAAAGATATCAGTGACTACAGCACTGATGGGACAGTCAAGAGAATACACAATGATATAAGAGACTTACAGGCAGGGCCGGACTGGAATCAAAAATAGGCCCGGGCATTCTAGAATAAGCAGCCAATTTTTTGGGTGGAGGTCTTGGTTCTCCAGCTATTGTAAAGCTAAAACTCCCATCATGTCTGTAGAATATGTATTTGAAGAGAAAAGTAAAGACCAGCAGGGGGCGCCTAGTGTGTTACCGCAAATAAAGAAGGAATGATGAAGTAGAGGCAGGTGGGCACAGGTTGCTTGTAGGTAATGGGTGCTCACCTGGAGGGAGTGGAAAACTCATGCATCAACCCACCAACCGGGGTAACAATGCTGGAGACCGCTGCCGAGCCAAGGGTTCAGGAAGGGGCTTGCCAAACCTGGAGGAAGCACCATGGAATGATGCAAAAAAAATCCTGTGGTTTCCAGTGTGGAAAAGAAGGAACGGACAAGAGAAGTGATGTGGAACAAAGCTGGACCGCTTTATTGAGAATAAAGCAAAGTAAACAGGATAACGCGTTTCGGGAGACAACGCCCCCTTCCTCAGATCAGTGATAGTGCTATACAGTACATACAGGGTTTAAAAACTGTTACATTTGTCGCCAAAATAAAAGGGGGAGGGGCGAAACTACAATGCAGTGAATGAAGCATCACTTGCAGAAAAAACATAATTGACATTAGACTGAATAAAGACAAGTAGAATCCAGACGAGAATACAATGGAGGTGGTGACATGCAGGAATGACATGTAGTAGAAAAGTGTTGGACAGGTTATTGGTAGCCGGGGACCTCCGAGGTGCATCCGGACCGTGGGCGGAAGTAGTTGTCTCTAAGGAAGCGTCGGTAAGGTCGTGGCGGCCGTGTCTGAGAGCAATGGCGCCTTGTCATAGAGACTTTTGGTTGTTTTAGAACAAAAACAAAGCTGATCTATATGAACCAAAAACAAAATCTGTAAAACCTAGAAATGGTTTATATTCACCATGAAATGTAGTTATAGGCAAATCAATTCAATGTAGAGTTCTAAGGAAGAGAATGGCCTCTGCCAGATCCACTGTCATAGAGGCTCTTAACTCAGACGTTATTATTTTTAGGGCTGAAAACCTTTCGACACTGATTTGGGTGGGCGGCATTGTATTAACTATTTAGTAGGAGTCGGAGAAGGTGCATTGTTTGCCGATTCCGACTCCAGGTACCCAAAATTTCCTCCAACTCCACAGCACTGTTTAATGGGGTACTCCGCTGCTAGACATGCAGGGTCTGATCGCAGGGGGCCCCAGCAGCAGCTCTAAACAAACGCCGGATTCCTGCGGCAGTGGTCATGACGTCACAGCCACAGAACAATCAGAGTCAGTGATTGTGATGTCATGGCCACGCCCCTCGTGATGTCACACCCCCTACATTCGTGTCTAAGGGAGGGGGCGTGTCGGCCCATAGACATGAATGGAGGGGGTGTGACATCACAATCACGGCCTCCGGCTCTGAGCGTTCAGAACACAGGAGCACCGGAGTACCCCTTTAATCCTCTACCTGGTTACATCTCAGGGAGGTCACCGTCCTTGTACACAGTAACAAATATCAGCACAGTGAATGCAGGCGGGCAGTAATAAAGACGACATGTGTTTGACTTATCTGGACTCCTGCTGTGCTGGGGAACGCCCCCTGGACTCTAAAGCCTCATTTGCATATTAACAAAAATCATGCCGGGTGATGCAGTAGCCCAAGGCCTTAATAGGCTGCATAAGTCTTATATTGATCTGTATAAGCAATTAACCAATTAGAAAGTTTTTTAATTATATATATATATATTAGAGATCGACCGATTATCGGTTTGGCCGATATTATCGGCCGATAATCACGATTCTGGGCATTATCGGTATCGGCAATTACCTTGCCGAAAAGCCGATAATGCCCCGCCCCCCGCGTCTCACCTCCCCCATCACCGGGTTTTATAATTACCTGTTCCCGGGGCCCACACTACTTCTGGCTCCGGCTGCGTCCTGCGTTATGCTGTGCGCAATGACGAGTGACGTGACGTGACCATCAGTGTGACAGCTCAGGAGGACGCCACCGGAGCCAGATGTAGAGTGGACCCTGGGAATAGGTAATTATACAACCGGGGATGGGGGAGGCAATGGGGGTGGTGCGGTGGGGGGTGCGGCGGTAGGGGGCGCGGTGGCGGTGATAGGACTCAGGACCCCCGGACCGGCAGGGGGAGAGAAGCGGGTGGTGGCGGCGGCGGCCTATGGCACCGCAAAAGCCACTGCAGTGCATTGATTTAAAGCGCCCGCTGGAAATCAATGCTCTGCAGCGGTGTCGCGGGGGGATAAATAGCCGATAACTTATACCGGAATATCAGTATAAGTTATCGGCTATCGGCCCTAAAAAAGCGATATCGGTCGATCCCCAGTATATACACACACCTCTAATATAAATGCTAATCACTCCCCCTTCCCATTTTCCTAATGTTGTAATATATACAATATATATGCATTAACAATGTAACAGTGTACAGACGCTATATCTATAGATCCCATAGGTGACCCTATAATGTATACAGCTGCCAGGGATGTATAAAGCTATATACAGGGGCTCCAGACACCGACTACAGGGGCGAATCACACTATATAGGCTCCATACACCGACTCTAGATACACACGAATGTATCACCCACCGACTCTAGATACACACGAATGTATCACCCACCGACTCTAGATACACACGAATGTATCACCCACCGACTCTAGATACACACAAATGTATCACACGCCGACTCTAGATACACACGAATGTATCACCCACCGACTCTAGATACACACGAATGTATCACCCACCGACTCTAGATACACACGAATGTATCACCCACCGACTCTAGATACACACAAATGTATCACACGCCGACTCTAGATACACACGAATGTATCACACGCCGACTCTAGATACACACGAATGTATCACACGCCGACTCTAGATACACACGAATGTATCACACGCCGACTCTAGATACACACGAATGTATCACACGCCGACTCTAGATACACACGAATGTATCACACGCCGACTCTAGATACACACGAATGTATCACACGCCGACTCTAGATACACACGAATGTATCACACGCCGACTCTAGATACACACGAATGTATCACACGCCGACTCTAGATACACACGAATGTATCACACGCCGACTCTAGATACACACGAATGTATCACACGCCGACTCTAGATACACACGAATGTATCACACGCCGACTCTAGATACACACGAATGTATCACACTCCATACACCGACTCTAGATACACACGAATGTATCACACACCGACTCTAGATACGCACGAATGTATCACACTCTATACACCGACTATAGATATGCATGAATGTATCACACACTCCATACACCGACTCTAGATACACCGGGAGGTATCGCCAGACACAGGGAGGTATCGCCATACACAGGGAGGTATCGCCATACACAGGGAGGTATCGCTATACACAGGGATGTATCGCTATACACAGGGAGGTATCGCCATACACAGGGAGGTATCGCCATACACAGGGAGGTATCGCCATACACAGGGAGGTATCGCTATACACAGGGAGGTATCGCTATACACAGGGAGGTATCGCTATACACAGGGAGGTATCGCTATACACAGGGAGGTATCGCTATACACAGGGAGGTATCGCTATACACAGGGAGGTATCGCTATACACAGGGAGGTATCGCTATACACAGGGAGGTATCGCTATACACAGGGAGGTATCGCTATACACAGGGAGGTATCGCTATACACAGGGAGGTATCGCTATACACAGGGAGGTATCGCTATACACAGGGAGGTATCGCTATACACAGGGAGGTATCGCTATACACAGGGAGGTATCGCTATACACAGGGAGGTATCGCTATACACAGGGAGGTATCGCTATACACAGGGATGTATCGCTATAGACAGGGATGTATCGCTATAGACAGGGATGTATCGCTATAGACAGGGATGTATCGCTATAGACAGGGATGTATCGCTATAGACAGGGATGTATCGCTATAGACAGGGATGTATCGCTATAGACAGGGATGTATCGCTATAGACAGGGATGTATCGCTATACACAGGGATGTATCGCTATACACAGGGATGTATCGCTATACACAGGGATGTATCGCTATACACAGGGATGTATCGCTATACACAGGGATGTATCGCTATACACAGGGATGTATCGCTATACACAGGGATGTATCGCTATACACAGGGATGTATCGCTATACACAGGGATGTATCGCTATAGACAGGGAGGTATCGCTATAGACAGGGAGGTATCGCTATAGACAGGGATGTATCGCTATACACAGGGCTGTATCGCTATAGACAGGGCTGTATCGCTATAGACAGGGCTGTATCGCTATAGACAGGGAGGTATCGCTATACACAGGGATGTATCGCTATACACAGGGATGTATCGCTATACACAGGGATGTATCGCTATACACAGGGAGGTATCGCTATACACAGGGAGGTATCGCTATAGACAGGGAGGTATCGCTATACACAGGGAGGTATCGCTATACACAGGGATGTATCGCTATACACAGGGATGTATCGCTATACACAGGGATGTATCGCTATACACAGGGATGTATCGCTATAGACAGGGATGTATCGCTATAGACAGGGCTGTATCGCTATAGACAGGGAGGTATCGCTATACACAGGGATGTATCGCTATAGACAGGGATGTATCGCTATACACAGGGATGTATCGCTATACACAGGGATGTATCGCTATACACAGGGATGTATCGCTATACACAGGGATGTATCGCTATACACAGGGATGTATCGCTATACACAGGGATGTATCGCTATACACAGGGATGTATCGCTATACACAGGGATGTATCGCTATACACAGGGATGTATCGCTATACACAGGGATGTATCGCTATACACAGGGATGTATCGCTATACACAGGGATGTATCGCTATACACAGGGATGTATCGCTATACACAGGGAGGTATCGCTATACACAGGGAGGTATCGCTATACACAGGGAGGTATCGCTATAGACAGGGAGGTATCGCTATAGACAGGGAGGTATCGCTATACACAGGGAGGTATCGCTATACACAGGGAGGTATCGCTATAGACAGGGAGGTATCGCTATAGACAGGGAGGTATCGCTATAGACAGGGAGGTATCGCTATAGACAGGGAGGTATCGCTATAGACAGGGAGGTATCGCTATAGACAGGGAGGTATCGCTATAGACAGGGAGGTATCGCTATAGACAGGGATGTATCGCTATAGACAGGGATGTATCGCTATAGACAGGGATGTATCGCTATAGACAGGGATGTATCGCTATAGACAGGGATGTATCGCTATAGACAGGGATGTATCGCTATAGACAGGGATGTATCGCTATAGACAGGGATGTATCGCTATAGACAGGGATGTATCGCTATAGACAGGGATGTATCGCTATAGACAGGGATGTGTCGCTATAGACAGGGATGTATCGCCATAGACAGGGAGGTATCGCTATAGACAGGGCTGTATCGCTATAGACAGGGATGTATCACTATAGACAGGGATGTATCGCTATACACAGGGATGTATCGCTATACACAGGGATGTATCGCTATAGACAGGGATGTATCGCTATAGACAGGGATGTATCACTATAGACAGGGATGTATCACTATAGACAGGGATGTATCACTATAGACAGGGATGTATCACTATAGACAGGGATGTATCACTATAGACAGGGATGTATCACTATAGACACGGATGTATCGCTATAGACAGGGATGTATCGCTATAGACAGGGATGTATCGCTATAGACAGGGATGTATCGCTATAGACAGGGATGTATCGCTATAGACAGGGATGTACACAGGGATGTATCGCTATACACAGGGAGGTATCGCTATAGACAGGGATGTATCACTATAGACAGGGATGTATCACTATAGACACGGATGTATCGCTATAGACAGGGATGTATCACTATAGACAGGGATGTATCGCTATAGACAGGGATGTACACAGGGATGTATCGCTATACACAGGGAGGTATCGCTATAGACAGGGATGTATCACTATAGACAGGGATGTATCACTATAGAAAGGGATGTATCACTATAGACAGGGATGTATCACTATAGACAGGGAGGTATCACTATAGACAGGGAGGTATCACTATAGACAGGGAGGTATCACTATAGACAGGGAGGTATCACTATAGACAGGGAGGTATCACTATAGACAGGGATGTATCACTATACACAGGGATGTATCACTATACACAGGGATGTATCACTATACACAGGGATGTATCACTATACACAGGGATGTATCACTATACACAGGGATGTATCGCTATAGACAGGGATGTATCGCTATAGACAGGGATGTATCACTATAGACAGGGATGTATCACTATAGACAGGGATGTATCACTATAGACAGGGATGTACACAGGGATGTATCGCTATACACAGGGATGTATCACTATAGACAGGGAGGTATCACTATACACAGGGAGGTATCGCTATAGACAGGGATGTATCACTATAGACAGGGAGGTATCGCTATAGACAGGGCTGTATCACTATAGACAGGGAGGTATCACTATAGACAGGGAGGTATCACTATACACAGGGATGTATCGCTATACACAGGGATGTATCACTATAGACAGGGATGTATCGCTATAGACAGGGCTGTATCACTATAGACAGGGCTGTATCACTATAGACAGGGAGGTATCGCTATACACAGGGATGTATCGCTATACACAGGGATGTATCACTATAGACAGGGATGTATCGCTATAGACAGGGCTGTATCACTATAGACAGGGAGGTATCACTATACACAGGGATGTATCGCTATACACAGGGAGGTATCACTATACACAGGGAGGTATCACTATACACAGGGAGGTATCACTATACACAGGGAGGTATCACTATACACAGGGAGGTATCACTATACACAGGGAGGTATCACTATACACAGGGAGGTATCACTATACACAGGGAGGTATCACTATACACAGGGAGGTATCACTATACACAGGGATGTATCACTATACACAGGGAGGTATCACTATAGACAGGGATGTATCACTATAGACAGGGATGTATCACTATAGACAGGGAGGTATCGCTATAGACAGGGATGTATCACTATAGACAGGGATGTATCACTATAGACAGGGATGTATCACTATAGACAGGGAGGTATCGCTATACACAGGGAGGTATCGCTATAGACAGGGATGTATCGCTATAGACAGGGATGTATCACTATACACAGGGATGTATCACTATACACAGGGATGTATCACTATACACAGGGAGGTATCACTATAGACAGGGATGTATCACTATAGACAGGGATGTATCGCTATAGACAGGGCTGTATCACTATACACAGGGAGGTATCACTATAGACAGGGAGGTATCACTATACACAGGGATGTATCGCTATACACAGGGATGTATCACTATACACAGGGAGGTATCGCTATACACAGGGATGTATCACTATACACAGGGATGTATCACTATACACAGGGAGGTATCACTATAGACAGGGATGTATCACTATAGACAGGGATGTATCACTATACACAGGGAGGTATCGCTATAGACAGGGAGGTATCGCTATACACAGGGATGTATCACTATACACAGGGAGGTATCGCTATACACAGGGATGTATCACTATACACAGGGATGTATCACTATACACAGGGAGGTATCACTATAGACAGGGATGTATCACTATAGACAGGGATGTATCGCTATACACAGGGATGTATCACTCTCCATAGATAACACTGCCCCCGCTCCACCTCACACAACAAAGCGGCGCCGCTCCGCCTACACCGGAGCCCGGGAGCCTCCTACCTTGGCCAGGCTCTCCGACAGTAACGGCCGCTCCATGTTTCGCCGCTCCCGGTCACCGACTACAGCCCGAAAACTGGGCGAGAACCGGAGGAGGAGCAAGGGGAGGAGCCACGGTGAAGGAGGAGACAGGAAGGAGGCGGAGACATTAGGACACAAACGATTGGCTTCAGGAGAGAGGCGGGGCTTAATTAAGGCGGGAGGAAGAAGTCTGTCAGGGGATAGGGTCACCGTGATAGGCGGAGTCCGGAGGCGTGGACTAATCCGATAAGCGTGAAGTCCCCAGCGATTGGTTGTAGCTAAGAGGCGGAGTCACATGGTTTTCACAGGAAAAGGCGGATTGTGTGAAGTGAGGGGGAAGGGCAGCGCGCTCCGTATTGGATGAGATAAGAGGCGGAGTCTAATAAAACAATAAACAGTGGGCGGAGCCGAGTAAAATGGCCGGAAGTACCCGAATGAGATCAGTAAACGAGTCCAGTCACGTGATTTAACGCTGTGATGTAAAAAAGAGATGTATAATGTAGGTACAAACATAATGAGGCTATGAGAGGGGTAAATTACTTCACAACTGTGCTAAATATTACTACAATGATACTGTGATATAAATAACAAATATTAGTAACACGAATTATGATAAATATATAATAAATACATTATACTAAATCCTTTGAAATGCTGCCATCTACTATAATACTGCCTCCTAGCTATATACAAGAATATAACTACTATAATACTGCCTCCTAGCTATATACAAGAATATAACTACTATAATACTGCCTCCTAGCTATATACAAGAATATAACTACTATAATACTGCCTCCTAGCTATATACAAGAATATAACTACTATAATACTGCTCCTATATACAAGAATATAACTACTATAATACTGCCTCCTAGCTATATACAAGAATATAACTACTATAATACTGCTCCTATATACAAGAATATAACTGCTATAATACTGCTCCTATATACAAGAATATAACTACTATAATACTGCCTCCTATATACAGGAATATAACTACTATAATACTGCCTCCTAGCTATATACAAGAATATAACTACTATAATACCGCCCCTATATACAATAATATAACTACTATAATACTTCTCCTATATACAAGAATATAACTACTATAATACTGCCTCCTATATACAAGAATATAACTACTATAATACTGCTCCTATATACAAGAATATAACTACTATAATACTGCCTCCTATATACAAGAATATAACTACTATAATACTGCCTCCTATATACAAGAATATAACTACTATAATACTGCTCCTATATACAAGAATATAACTACTATAATACTGCCTCCTATATACAATAATATAACTACTATAATACTGCTCCCTATGTATAAGAATATATCTACTATAATACTGTCTCCTATATACAAGAATATAACTACTATAATACTGCTCCTATATACAAGAATATAACTACTATAATACTGCTCCTATATACAAGAATATAACTACTATAATACTGCTCCTATATACAAGAATATAACTACTATAATACTGCTCCTATATACAAGAATATAACTACTATAATACTGCCCACTATATACAAGAATATAACTACTATAATACTGCCTCCTAGCTATATACAAGAATATAACTACTATAATACTGCCTCCTAGCTATATACAAGAATATAACTACTATAATACTGCTCCTATATACAAGAATATAACTACTATAATACTGCCTCCTAGCTATATACAAGAATATAACTACTATAATACTGCTCCTATATACAAGAATATAACTGCTATAATACTGCTCCTATAGACAAGAATATAACTACTATAATACTGCCTCCTATATACAGGAATATAACTACTATAATACTGCCTCCTAGCTATATACAAGAATATAACTACTATAATACCGCCCCTATATACAATAATATAACTACTATAATACTTCTCCTATATACAAGAATATAACTACTATAATACTGCCTCCTATATACAAGAATATAACTACTATAATACTGCTCCTATATACAAGAATATAACTACTATAATACTGCTCCTATATACAAGAATATAACTACTATAATACTGCTCCTATATACAAGAATATAACTACTATAATACTGCTCCTATATACAAGAATATACCTACTATAATACTGCCTCCTATATACAAGAATATAACTACTATAATACTGCCCCTATATACAAGAACATAACTACTATAATACTGCTCCTATATACAAGAATATAACTACTATAATACTGCCTCCTATATACAAGAATATAACTACTATAATACTGCTCCTATATACAAGAATATAACTACTATAATACTGCTCCTATATACAAGAATATAACTACTATAATACTGCTCCTATATACAAGAATATAACTACTATAATACTGCTCCTATATACAAGAATATACCTACTATAATACTGCCTCCTATATACAAGAATATAACTACTATAATACTGCCCCTATATACAAGAACATAACTACTATAATACTGCTCCTATATACAAGAATATAACTACTATAATACTGCTCCTATATACAAGAATATAACTACTATAATACTGCCCACTATATACAAGAATATAACTACTATAATACTGCTCCTATATACAAGAATATAACTACTATAATACAGCTCCTATATACAAAAATATAACTACTATAATACTGCTCCTATATACCAGAATATAACTACTATAATACTGCTCCTATATACAAGAATATAACTACTATAATACTGCTCCTATATACAAGAATATACCTACTATAATACTGCCTCCTATATACAAGAATATAACTACTATAATACTGCTCCCTATATACAAGAATATAACTACTATAATACTGCTCCTATATACAAGAATATAACTACTATAATACTGCTCCTATATACAAGAATATAACTACTATAATACTGCCTCCTAGCTATATACAAGAATATAACTACTATAATACTGCTCCTATATACAAGAATATAACTACTATAATACTGCCTCCTAGCTATATACAAGAATATAACTACTATAATACTGCTCCTATATACAAGAATATAACTGCTATAATACTGCTCCTATAGACAAGAATATAACTACTATAATACTGCCTCCTATATACAGGAATATAACTACTATAATACTGCCTCCTAGCTATATACAAGAATATAACTACTATAATACCGCCCCTATATACAATAATATAACTACTATAATACTTCTCCTATATACAAGAATATAACTACTATAATACTGCCTCCTATATACAAGAATATAACTACTATAATACTGCTCCTATATACAAGAATATAACTACTATAATACTGCCTCCTATATACAAGAATATAACTACTATAATACTGCCTCCTATATACAAGAATATAACTACTATAATACTGCTCCTATATACAAGAATATAACTACTATAATACTGCCTCCTATATACAATAATATAACTACTATAATACTGCTCCCTATGTATAAGAATATATCTACTATAATACTGTCTCCTATATACAAGAATATAACTACTATAATACTGCTCCTATATACAAGAATATAACTACTATAATACTGCTCCTATATACAAGAATATAACTACTATAATACTGCTCCTATATACAAGAATATAACTACTATAATACTGCTCCTATATACAAGAATATAACTACTATAATACTGCCCACTATATACAAGAATATAACTACTATAATACTGCTCCTATATACAAGAATATAACTACTATAATACAGCTCCTATATACAAAAATATAACTACTATAATACTGCTCCTATATACCAGAATATAACTACTATAATACTGCTCCTATATACAAGAATATAACTACTATAATACTGCTCCTATATACAAGAATATACCTACTATAATACTGCCTCCTATATACAAGAATATAACTACTATAATACTGCTCCCTATATACAAGAATATAACTACTATAATACTGCTCCTATATACAAGAATATAACTACTATAATACTGCTGCTATATACAAGAATATAACTACTATAATACTGCCTACTAGCTATATACAAGAATATAACTACTATAATACTGCTCCTATATACAAGAATATAACTACTATAATACTGCCTCCTAGCTATATACAAGAATATAACTACTATAATACTGCTCCTATATACAAGAATATAACTGCTATAATACTGCTCCTATAGACAAGAATATAACTACTATAATACTGCCTCCTATATACAGGAATATAACTACTATAATACTGCCTCCTAGCTATATACAAGAATATAACTACTATAATACCGCCCCTATATACAATAATATAACTACTATAATACTTCTCCTATATACAAGAATATAACTACTATAATACTGCTCCTATATACAAGAATATAACTACTATAATACTGCTCCTATATACAAGAATATAACTACTATAATACTGCTCCTATATACAAGAATATAACTACTATAATACTGCTCCTATATACAAGAATATAACTACTATAATACTGCTCCTATATACAAGAATATAACTACTATAATACTGCCCCCTATATGCAAGAATATAACTACTATAATACTGCTCCTATATACAAGAATATAACTACTATAATACTTCTCTCCTATATACAAGAATATAACTACTATAATACTGCTCCTATATACAAGAATATACCTACTATAATACTGCCTCCTATATACAAGAATATAACTACTATAATACTGCCTCCTATATACAAGAATATAACTACTATAATACTGCTCCTATATACAAGAATATAACTACTATAATACTGCTCCTATATACAAGAATATAACTACTATAATACTGCTCCTATATACAAGAATATAACTACTATAATACTGCTCCTATATACAAGAATATACCTACTATAATACTGCCTCCTATATACAAGAATATAACTACTATAATACTGCTCCCTATATACAAGAATATAACTACTATAATACTGCTCCTATATACAAGAATATAACTACTATAATACTGCTCCTATATACAAGAATATAACTACTATAATACTGCTCCTATATACAAGAATATACCTACTATAATACTGCCTCCTATATACAAGAATATAACTACTATAATACTGCTCCCTATATACAAGAATATAACTACTATAATACTGCTCCTATATACAAGAATATAACTACTATAATACTGCCTCCTATATACAAGAATATAACTACTATAATACTGCTCCTATATACAAGAATATAACTACTATAATACTGCTCCTATATACAAGAATATAACTACTATAATACTGCTCCTATATACAAGAATATAACTACTATAATACTGCTCCTATATACCAGAATATAACTACTATAATACTGCTCCTATATACAAGAATATAACTACTATAATACTGCTCCTATATACAAGAATATACCTACTATAATACTGCCTCCTATATACAAGAATATAACTACTATAATACTGCTCCCTATATACAAGAATATAACTACTATAATACTGCTCCTATATACAAGAATATAACTACTATAATACTGCTCCTATATACAAGAATATAACTACTATAATACTGCCTCCTAGCTATATACAAGAATATAACTACTATAATACTGCTCCTATATACAAGAATATAACTACTATAATACTGCTCCTATATACAAGAATATAACTACTATAATACAGCTCCTATATACAAAAATATAACTACTATAATACTGCTCCTATATACAAGAATATAACTACTATAGTACTGCTCCTATATACAATAATATAACTACTATAATACTGCTCCTATATACAAGAATATACCTACTATAATACTGCCTCCTATATACAAGAATATAACTACTATAATACTGCCTCCTATATACAAGAATATAACTACTATAATACTGCTCCTATATACAAGAATATAACTACTATAATACTGCTCCTATATACAAGAATATAACTACTATAATACTGCTCCTATATACAAGAATATAACTACTATAATACTGCTCCTATATACAAGAATATACCTACTATAATACTGCCTCCTATATACAAGAATATAACTACTATAATACTGCTCCCTATATACAAGAATATAACTACTATAATACTGCTCCTATATACAAGAATATAACTACTATAATACTGCTCCTATATACAAGAATATAACTACTATAATACTGCTCCTATATACAAGAATATACCTACTATAATACTGCCTCCTATATACAAGAATATAACTACTATAATACTGCTCCCTATATACAAGAATATAACTACTATAATACTGCTCCTATATACAAGAATATAACTACTATAATACTGCCTCCTATATACAAGAATATAACTACTATAATACTGCTCCTATATACAAGAATATAACTACTATAATACTGCTCCTATATACAAGAATATAACTACTATAATACTGCTCCTATATACAAGAATATAACTACTATAATACTGCTCCTATATACAAGAATATAACTACTATAATACTGCTCCTATATACAAGAATATAACTACTATAATACTGCCCCCTATATGCAAGAATATAACTACTATAATACTGCTCCTATATACAAGAATATAACTACTATAATACTTCTCTCCTATATACAAGAATATAACTACTATAATACTGCTCCTATATACAAGAATATACCTACTATAATACTGCCTCCTATATACAAGAATATAACTACTATAATACTGCCTCCTATATACAAGAATATAACTACTATAATACTGCTCCTATATACAAGAATATAACTACTATAATACTGCTCCTATATACAAGAATATAACTACTATAATACTGCTCCTATATACAAGAATATAACTACTATAATACTGCTCCTATATACAAGAATATACCTACTATAATACTGCCTCCTATATACAAGAATATAACTACTATAATACTGCTCCCTATATACAAGAATATAACTACTATAATACTGCTCCTATATACAAGAATATAACTACTATAATACTGCTCCTATATACAAGAATATAACTACTATAATACTGCTCCTATATACAAGAATATACCTACTATAATACTGCCTCCTATATACAAGAATATAACTACTATAATACTGCTCCCTATATACAAGAATATAACTACTATAATACTGCTCCTATATACAAGAATATAACTACTATAATACTGCCTCCTATATACAAGAATATAACTACTATAATACTGCTCCTATATACAAGAATATAACTACTATAATACTGCTCCTATATACAAGAATATAACTACTATAATACTGCTCCTATATACAAGAATATAACTACTATAATACTGCTCCTATATACAAGAATATAACTACTATAATACTGCTCCTATATACAAGAATATAACTACTATAATACTGCCCCCTATATGCAAGAATATAACTACTATAATACTGCTCCTATATACAAGAATATAACTACTATAATACTTCTCTCCTATATACAAGAATATAACTACTATAATACTGCCTCCTAGCTATATACAAGAATATAACTACTATAATACTGCCTCCTATATACAAGAATATAACTACTATAATACTGCCTCCTATATACAATAATATAACTACTTTAATACTGCCTCCTAGCTATATACAAGAATAATACTGCTCCTATATACAAGAATATAACTACTATAATACTGTCCCCTATATACAAGAATATAACTACTATAATACTTCTCCTATATACAAGAATATAACTACTATAATACTGCTCCTATATACAAGAATATAACTACTATAATACTGTCCCCTATATACAAGAATATAACTACTATAATACTTCTCCTATATACAAGAATATAACTACTATAATACTGCTCCTATATACAAGAATATAACTACTATAATACTGCTCCTATATACAAGAATATAACTACTGTAATACTGCTCCTATATACAAGACTATAACTACTATAATACTGCTCCTACATACAAGAATATATCTACTATAATACTGCTCCTATATACAAGAATATAACTTCTATAATACTGCTCCTATATACAAGAATATAACTACTATAATACTTCTCCTATATACAAGAATATAACTACTATAATACTGCTCCTATATACAAGAATATAACTACTATAATACTGCACCTATATACAAGAATATTACTACTATAATACTGCTCCTATATACAAGAATATTACTACTTTCCATTTCGTCTTCAGGCAGCACAGAAGGGTTAATAGCTCCTTTCAGTTTATCCCAGGACCACCCACCTAGAAAACAATTAAGAGAATTAACAAGCCTCAGGCCAAGCCCGGCTATAAATATCCATCAGAACCTCATCCACTTGTGTTTTTTTCTGTCCTTCAGTTCTGGACAGGTGTAAGGTGTATATACCTGCTATTACTGGACAGGTGTAAGGTGTATATACCTTCCAAGCCCACCAACTAATATCTGTCTTTTTCACTGAAGAAGTCACATTCTACAAACAGTCTGAGAGATTTCCAGGAGAAAGTTCAGTCTGTCTGGACAGGAATCTCCAATATTTCCCCCCCCCCCCCCCCCCCCCCCGCTTGGGCTGTCAGTCGCACATGCAGGAGTCTCAGATTGGGGCTTTCCAAAAGAAAATCTCCCAATAGGTTGTAGCTTTTGACCTACGGATGTGGTCCTGCTCACAACAGATGCCTCTGAATCAGATTAAGGAGCTTACATGTTGGATCTTTGAGTCCAGAGGAGCTGGACACATGAAGAATATCAGATGTCAACCTGAGGAAGATGGGGCCAGTGAACTTGGGTATTTTGGCTACTCTTTAACCCAGTGCCCAGTATCCCAGCGGTCCCAGCAGGCACTCTGAATATCCAGGCGGATCATCCGAGCAGAACTATTCTATGTTCAAGCAGAGGTCCCTCACTGAAGTATACCTCTGCCAAATAGTCAGCAGGAGAGGTCTACCTGATTACGACATGAGGGCTACCATAGGAAACTGGAAGGTTGCTAAATTTGCTGAAATTTGCAGAAACCAACCAGACATCTTGGATGCACTGACAGTATCATAGAGAGGCCTCTACATCTATCTATTTCAGCCTCCAGTCATAAGGAAGATCCTGATGGACAAGCCAGACATGATCCTAATAGCCCCATACTGGCCAAGACAGGGTTTGTGTTCCCTCCTGTTACAGTTGAAGGAAATTTCCTCCCCACAGGGACCTGCTGACACAGAATGGGTCCTTCATCCACAGCCGAAGCTGTTGCCTTTGACTGTGTGGAGTTTGAGAAGGATAGATTCCATATGATGGGCTCATTGGAGGAGGTGATATCTACTAGTCTTTTCAGCCGAAAGAGAATCCTTAAAGGCGCTCTACTCGACACTCTAGAGAAAGTTCACGTTCTGGAGGAGGATCGAAAAGAGGTTCCCTTTGCAGTCATTTTGCATTTCCTCCAAAATGGATTTGAAAAAAACCTGTGAGCGAATACATTGAGGCTCCATGTCTCAATAAATTCCTTCACAGATAGCAGATTGGCGGTCATCCAGTCATCACTTGATTCTTCACAGCACTAAGGCAGGTCAGACCAGTCATAGGTCTTCCTCAGACCAGTCGTAGGTCTTCCTCAGACCAGTCGTAGGTCTTCCTCAGACCAGTCGTAGTTCTTCCTCAGACCAGTCGTAGGTCTTCCTCAGACCTGTCGTAGGTCTTCCTCAGACCTGTCGTAGGTCTTCCTCAGACCAGTCGTAGGTCTTCCCCCGGGGGTGGTGTCTAAGCCTCTCCCGAGTAAGTCGACCTGAAGTGATTGTCCTACAAGTTCTTTCCTGATTGCGATAACATTCTCACACAGGTTGGGATAAAATACAAGCGCTCTCCTCATGAGATCCCTTTATAAGATTTGTACCAGAGGGAGTCCTGCTGAAGGTGTCATCTGAGATGACATCATCAGGGAATTCGCTTGCTGAAGTTCTCACTGGATCCACTGTTGAGGAGGAAGAGTTCTTCACCATCTGAATGGGTCTACAGCACTGATCTTCTACCACAATAGAACCAAGACATTCAGGGTGGAAGAGTATCTGTTCATACAGTTGCCGGTGTGGTAAAGGGAAGAAAGGTGTCTAAAGCTACCTTGGTGGAATGGCTTAAGTCTACGATTCTGAATGCCAGTGGGATCACAGGAGTTGAGCCACCAGATTCCATCATAGCTCAATCTACACTCTAGACAACCAAAGCTGGGGTCCAGCCTCTGGCGTGTCGGTGCTCTATGCCGTGTTCAATTAAGTATCCCTCCCTTATGTTGCTATACAGCTCCCTTCTGTGCTGCCTGAAGACGAAATGGAAAGGGAAAATTTGTACTTACCGTAATTTTGCTTTCCATGAGTCTGAAGGCAGCACATACAAACCCTCCCTACTATAGGTCATCTTTTTGCATCAGAACTGAGTCTATTCAATAACACAAGTGGATGAGGTTCTGATGGATGGTTATAGCCAGGCTTGTTAATTCGCTTAATTGTTTGCTAGGTGGGCGGTCCTGGGATGAACTGAAAGGAGCTATTAACCCTTCTGTGCTGCCTTCAGACTCATGGAAAGCAAAATTACGGTAAGTACACATTTTCCCTATAATACTGCCTCCTATATACAAGAATATAACTACTATAATACTGCCTCCTAGCGGTGAGGTTGTGTGTCTGTAGTTCTCCTGATGTCTGGAGCAAGCCCAGGGCGGGGCCACCCTGGGCGGAGAAGCTCCCCAAGCAAGGCCCCGGCTTCTCGGCCTACACTGGATGAAAACTCCCAGACTCTTTTTGATGGGGATGAAAATCCTAAAGTGGATGTTGTACACCAAAGTCCTCAGCATGGAAGCACTACAAGTGCAAGGATGGAAGATAAAGAAATGGATGTTTGTAAAGTAAAGAAAGAAGCAGCAGAAAGTGTTTGTGAGACACGTGTGATTATACAGTCGGCTCTCAGTGTGGGGAACAACCAAAAGTCTCCCAGAAAGTAAGTCCAGTAAGAGAAAAGTCTGCTATTCAAGGCCATGTTGGTGCACAGGAGGTGAGGGGATCACAGGCAGCAGGTGTGCAGCTCCACTCTCCAGCACAGAGGCAGAGGAGGACATCTCTGGAGAGGCAAACACTGCAGGAAAACCTACAGCAGCAAGTGGTGGTCTCCAGCATGACCCGCTCAGGCCGCACAAGATCCCAGGCTGGAGGTAAGAGCCAAAATACTGCAGAGGGGTCTATGGGGGTGACACCTGGGAAATTTGTGGAGAAATCTCAAAGTGTCTGCAAAACTGTTCCTGCCCCGGACTCTGACCTGGCTTCAGCAGATACAACCAGCGATGGCTCCACTGTGTACAACCAGCCTGAGAGTCTATCCAGACCCCTCCAGCAGGGCAAAGAGACCACCCGGCACCAGAGCTACAGCTGGCGGAGGAGATCCCAGCACTGGTGAGGAGGATGGAGGAGCTGAAACACCAAAAACAGATGCTACAAATGCAGATTGACTGTATATACAAACTAAAGACTGCTAACCCACAGTACAAGTCAATGCATGACGACAAACTGTATACACTGAGTACAGAGCTGGCCACCATAGTGAGCGAGATGGACTGTTTACTGGAGAGGATGGGACCAGTGGCGGAGTCCTATAGGAACCAGGAGTGCTTTTCCCAGTACCAGCTAAATTTTGACGCAGAGCCCAGATCCGATGTAATACCTGACATCACCGCAGAGGAGCCCCAGGAGGTGAAAAGACACCTAATAAAACCACCAAGCTTCACGGATCAGCATAAGTATGGAGAACAGCAATCTCAGAGACCTGCAGCTGTTCCTAAACAAGAGCCTGCAATTCCAGTACCTGCAGAGGCACCGCAAGTCCCAGAGAGCCAAGTACATCAGGAGGACAGTGGACATTTGCCGGTGTATGAAGGTGATGGGGTGATGGAGCAGAGCTCTAATGTTGGGGCACGGACTGGGTGTGCGGACTGTGATAATGTTGGGGCACGGACTGGGGGTGCGGACTGTGATGTTCCTGAGGGGTCGGTGGCTGGAGGGGGTGCACAATCTGTGTGGGGTGTAATATCTCATGATGATATAGAGGTGGATGGGGCAGGTGTTGTTGTACATAATAATGTGCAGGATTACCCCCCTTTACCGACAAGCACAGCAGCTGTGGCAGGGCCCCCTAGAGTAGACCCCAACCCTGTAAGACAGGACGCAGGTACCCGCCAGGTTCCTCCTAGAAATGCCTGGAGCCGTGGTGCTCCATCTTTCACCTCCAGCGCCAATTACACTGGCCAGGCATTTAAAAGGAGGAATGTGGTGAGATTCCGGCACAGAGGTGCCAAGGAGGACCTTCCGGATAGGAGGTTTGTGGTGAGGGAGCTCCTGTGCCACCAGATGGGGTTTGTGCCAGCGGACATCTTGGCGGTAATAACTTTCCAGATAGACAGGGCTATGATGTCAGCTTTAAGCTCATGTCTAATCTGGATAGGTTCTGGTCCAACTTCCCCAGGTTCAGAGACACAGAGGGTTGGAATAAATTCAGTTTTATCCCCATATCCAAGCCAAATACCGTCATCATCAACATCATCTTCTGGAATGAAGCTGTTCCTCCCCAGGACATTGTGGTGTGGCTCCGCAGACATTGTGACCTGGTGTCTGATCTCACCAAGAACAGAGATGATGACGGTATTTGGACTGGAGGGTGGAAGGTCCTGGGGAAGCTGCGCCAACATGGGAACATCACCCAACATCTGCCTAACTCCTTCTTTATTGGGAGGGAAAAAGGTGTTTGCTTCTACCCTGGTCAGCCCAGAAAGTGCTTTAAATGTGGTAAACCTGGGCATCTGGCAAATACCTGTACAGTGGTAAAATGTAACCTGTGTGGTGAGACTGGTCACCTAAGTGCTGACTGTCACAACATCAGATGTAATTTATGTGGTGAGATCGGTCACCCTCACTGGGACTGTCCCAATGCCTGGCACAACATCTGCCGGGAGCTTCCTGATGAGGACCTTGTGGCGGGGGCAGAGGCTGTAGAGGAGGAGACTTTAATATCAGACCCTATTCTGACCAGACAGGAGGTCCAGCCAGATTTGAGTGACACTGCACAAACACCTCAGCAGTCGGAGAGTTTACAGGGGGACATGGAAGTTGTGCCACAAGACCAGCAGCAGCCGGGTGTGTCCTCTTCTGTGTCTGAGGGGAATAGGATACAGCAAAATAAAAGGAGGAAAAAAGACAATTCCTCCCTCAGGCCTGAGGGGGAGAACAGCTCCAGCCAAACCACGAAGAAAAGGGCTGACAACAGGGCAGGAGTGATGGTCGTGTCCAACAGGTACGAGGTTCTGTCAGAGTCCGAGGGAGATCTGGACACTGAATTGAAAAGAATAGAGGATGACTGTGACGGTGACACAAGGGACCAACCCCCAATAAAAAAGAAACCCTCGAGTGTAAAACCTCAGGTAGAGTCAGACATGGAGACAGGTGGTGGACAGCGGGACTCAGATTCTGACTTGTGATAATGGGGGTCAGGTCTCTGCTCTTCTTTCTTATCATGGCTGGGTTTACTTTAAGGGTAACCTCTAGAAATATGAACAGTATTAAAGTGAGGAGGACACGGCACGTAGTCTATGACCATCTTAGGGATCTGGACACAGATGTCATCTTTATGCAGGAGACGCGCCTGACTTCTTCGGGGTATTTACGTGAGGCTGAGAGGGAATGGACGCCTGGGCCATCTTTCTGGTCACTGGCTGTGGAGCCTTATGCCGGGGTGGCCATACTGTTCACCACCAGGGATGTGACTGTACATAGGATGAAAGAGGTCGTTATGGGAAGGTGTCTGATCCTGGAGGTCACCATCCAAGGTAGAAGACTCCGGCTCATAAATATCTATGGCCCACAGACAGTGACAGAAAGGGTCCAGCTATTTAATGAGGTAAAACCATATCTATTCACATCTGTTCCTGTAATTATGGCCGGGGATTTTAATGTCACTAGGACATCGGGTGACAGGTCCTCAGGTAGAGCGGTGGCCAGGGACTCCAAGGTCCTAAATAACATCATATTGCAGGCCGGTCTGAGTGATGTGTTCACACAGGGTGGAAGGAAACCCAAACTAACATACACATGTTCTGACAGGAGCAGTAGAATAGATATGGCGTTTGTGGGTCCTGAAGAATTTATTAGTGATAGGACTGAGAGAACTGTCCCTTATTCAGATCACATGGCCTTAGCTTTCTGCCTTGGTGTCAGTAAGCGCCCAGATATTGGAAGGGGTCTTTGGAAGCTTAATTCCAGTATCTTGGAGGATGTCTATGTCCAGAAATGTGTTCATTCCTTTATGCAGAGTCAGCTAGAGCGGGTGGACTTCTATGATGATATGGCCGCCTGGTGGGAGGATGTCAAGGATGAGATCAGAACCCTCTTAAAGAGACTGTCCTTTAAAAAGGGGAGGAGTAAGTATGGCCAGTATCTCAAGCTGCGCAAAGAATTGGAGTCACTATATTCGGCGGGTGGGGACCAACAAAGCATAGACCGGCTGAAATCTGCGATAAGGCAGTATCAGTACAGCAGGTATACCTCCCTGGTTCTTGAACGGGATTATGGGATTAGGGTCTCCTGATCCCTTTGAGAATTGCCGGGAGCAGGTGGCAAATAAATCTGTCACCGGTCTCACTGACTCCCAGGGTGTTTTGCAGGAATCTCGGGAGGGTATCCTGGGAGTGGTGAGATCGTACTATGCTGACTTGTTTCAGAGGAAGGTTTTGGATAGAGACAAGATGACCCAATTCTTGGAGGCAACTCTGCTCCCTGATACTGATGATCTGGACTTTTTTCCTTTGACAGCAGAATTGACGGTGGCGGAGGTTATAGAGGCCATTAATAAGTTACATGTGAAGAAGGCACCAGGTCCAGATGGGATAACAGCAGAATTCTATAAGACATTCAGAGACCTCTTGGCTCCAATCCTCGTGGATGTTTACACAAATTGTCTAGAAAGTCACCTGATGCCTCCATCCATGAGAGTGTCCTCGCTGATTCTGCTGTCTAAAGGTAAAGAGCCGAGTGACATCAAGAACTGGAGGCCAATTGCCCTCTTGAATGTCGACAGGAAGATTCTGGCAAAGATCCTGTTTTCTAGGTTAGTTTGTCTGTCCCCGGCACTGTTGGCAGGCTGTCAGTATGGCACAGTAAAAGGGCAGAACATCTCTGGGGCAGTGATCTCCATAAGGGAGATGTTTGAGAGATGTAAAGCCCTGAGGTGTGGGAGATATGTTGTCAGTCTTGACCAGGCTAAAGCCTTTGACAGAGTAGATCATGAGTATCTATGGGCCACTTTGTCAAAGTACGGTATTCCGGGACAATTCATTGATTGGCTGAAGACTTTGTATTGTGAGGCAGAGAGCTTTCCTCTGATCAATGGTTGGCAGGGTGACACCTTCAGGGTTGAGGCGGGGGTGAGACAAGGTTGCCCACTGAGTCCGCTGTATTTGCCTTAGACCCGTTTCTGAGGTCACTGCAGGAGTGTGGTTTTCAGGGGGTGCCGGTCCCCCACTGCCTGCCCCTGAGTGTTGTTGCCTATGCGGATGATGTGACTGTAGTGATATCTGAGCCTCGTGAGGTGGAGATGTTGTCTGCGGCCATCAGAAGTTACTCAGAGGCCTCAGGGTCTCTGGTCAACCTTGAGAAGAGTCAAGCTCTCTGGATATCAGATACTGATCCAGACTTTGATCTGCCCCAATTTGTGAGAGCCTCCTCCTATATTAAAATCTTAGGGGTCAAATTCGGGAGGGATGATAACGCCAGACTAAATTGGGAAGAGAAGTTGGAAATCGGAAATGCAAAGGTTCAGCGATGGAAGAACTGGAGGCTGACCTATAGAGAAAGGGTTAAAATGTTGAAGACTTACCTGGTCCCCGTCTTCTTGTATGTCTCTGTCGTTTTTCCTTTACCAGAATCTTTCTCCGCTCAGCTCTTTAGTCTGTTCTTCCAAATGTTTTGGGGGAACAGGTTGAACCCAATAAAAAGAGGGATCAACTACCTACAGAGGAGAGAGGGTGGGCTGGATATGCTGAATCCAAGGGTGCTCTTTGACTCCATGTTTCTAAAAGTAAATTTTGGTTGCTTGGACTCAAACAACAGCTCCCTGTGGGCGAATAGTATCAGGGACTGGATATTGCCTTTTGCAGAGTCTTGGGTGCGAGGCGGCAGTCTCAAGAGGGGGAGATGGACGCGTGACTACCTCCCCCCGTACCTGGAATACGGGCTCAGATGTCTGAAGAGATGGCGCATTGAGAAGTCCTATATTGAGAGTAAGACCCGTAAGGACCTTTATGTCAGGGTTTGTAGGACCTTTTTCTGTTTACAGCCAGCACTAAGGGACTGTACATCCGCCATTTTATGGGACAGTCTGAGGCTTCTAAACAGTGTGAGGCTACCGAACAAATTCCATGACATCGCCTGGCTGTCCTTACACGGGAAACTGTTTGTAAGAGGGAATTTAAAATACCTGAGTGTGTCTGATCGTAAGTGTCCCCTAGGGTGTCAGGAGGAGGAGACCATGACGCATTTTATATCGGAGTGCTGGGGAGGGCGACATATATGGCAGGCTATATCCAACAAGCTAAGAATCCCGAGACTACAGACCTTAAAATACCCAGAAATAATTTACGGTGTAACATCTAGTGTAAGTGACATTGACCGGGAGACGTTATACATCATCATATCTGTGATAAAATACTATCATTGGCACACCAGGACCCGAGTCTCCATGTACAGTGAACCCTTCCATGATAGGAGAGCAGTAGACCTGATCATGTCAGAGCTGAGGTGGATCAAGTGCTTGGAGATCAGGAAGGATGAAAAAAATCTATCATTATGGAGGAACGTGTATATAGAATGATATTTACCTTCATGATGCTTTTGTGTTGTTCATTTATTTACTTTTCTTCTCATTTAAAAGCAATAGGCTTTTTCTAAGTTTACATTATTGTTTCTTTTGTAATGGAAGTGTATGATTTTTAATATTTGATATTGTTTTGATAATTTTTGGTCGAGTGTACTGTAATATTTCTGTTTGTTTTTTACTAATAAAAATTGCCTCCTATATACAAGAATATAACTATTATAATACTGCTCCTATATACAAGAATATAACTACTATAATACTGCTCCTATATACAAGAATATAACTACTATAATACTGCTCCTATAGACAAGAATATAACTACCATAATACTGCTCCTATATACAAGAATATAACTACTATAATACTGCTCCTATAGACAAGAATATAACTACTATAATACTGCTCCTATATACAAGAATATAACTACTATAATACTGCTCCTATATACAAGAATATAACTACTATAATACTGCTCCTATATACAAGAATATAACTACTATAATACTGCTCCTATATACAAGAATATAACTACTATAATACTGCTCCTATATACAAGAATATAACTACTATAATACTGCTCCTATATACAAGAATATAACTACTATAATACTGCTCCTATATACAAGAATATAACTACTATAATACTGCTCCTATATACAAGAATATAACTACTATAATACTGCCTCCTATATACAAGAATATAACTACTATAATACTGCTCCTATATACAAGAATATAACTGCTATAATACTGCTCCTATATACAAGAATATAACGACTATAATACTGCTCCTATATACATTAAAATAAACTACTATTATACTGTCCCTTATGTAATAGAAATATTGTAAATCAGAATGATTATATAGTACTATAGAAGATATGTAGCAGTTTTATGATGATTTTCAGTTCCGTCTTCATTATGAATTAACCAGAAAATAAATTTGATCAAACATACGAACATGATGCAAAAAAGAAATGGATCATGCCGACCTCATGTCATGTGACCTTTTTAGACAAATAACAGTTTTTACATTATTTGTATGTATCACTGACATGCAAGGCTGTGGCACTTGAGCAGCTCAGCTCTGCCTCCTTGACACTTGGCTGAGAAATAAAAAGGCAATTTATAAGTTTGGCACCAGGTCAGCCATCAGATCCAGGGAGGGTATACAGCAAATACAGCAAATCCCTTTTACAGTGTCCATTTTAGGACATTGTCAGTCGTCAGCCGTAACGCCGTCCCACATCAGGCCAAACAGCGTCCCGCCTCCTCTCCCGGACCAATCTCCGTCAGGCATCAGCCGCAACTCCCTCCTCCGTCATCCAAAACTCCCTCTTCCGAAACTGTGTCATCCCTCAGACGAAAAACCTTCCTGCCATGTAGCAGCGCCAAGTCAGTGTTGGCTCTGCTATACGGGTTCTGCCGTACACACTATTCAGTGTCGGCTCTGCTATACGGGTTCTGCTGTACACACTATTCAGTGTCGGCTCTGCTATATGGGTTCTGCTGTACACACTATTCAGTGTCGGCTCTGCTATACGGGTTCTGCTGCACACACTATGTAGTGTCGGCTCTGCTATACGGGTTCTGCTGTACATACTATTCTGTGTCGGCACTGCTATATGGGTTCTGCTGTACACACTATTCAGTGTCGGCTCTGCTATACGGGTTCTGCTGTACACACTATTCAGTGTCGGCTCTGCTATATGGGTTCTGCTGTACACACTATGTAGTGTCGGCTCTGCTATACGGGTTCTGCTGTACACACTATTCAGTGTCGGCTCTGCTATATGGGTTCTGCTGTACACACTATTTAGTGTCGGCTCTGCTATACGGGTTCTGCTGTACACACTATTCAGTGTTGGCTCCGCTATACGGCTTCTGCTGTACACACTATTCAGTGTCGGCTCTGCTATACGGGTCCTGCTGTACATACTATTCAGTGTCGGCTCTGCTATACGGGTTCTGCTGTGCACACTATTCAGTGTCGGCTCTGCTATATGGGTTCTGCTGTGCACACTATTCAGTGTCGGCTCTGTTATTTTGGGTCTGCTGTACACACTATGTAGTGTCGGCTCTGCTATACGGGTTCTGCTGTACACACTATTCAGTGTCGGCTCTGCTATATGGGTTCTGCTGTACACACTATTTAGTGTCGGCTCTGCTATACGGGTTCTGCTGTACACACTATTCAGTGTCGGCTCTGCTATATGGGTTCTGCTGTACACACTATTTAGTGTCGGCTCCGCTATACGGGTTCTGCTGTACACACTAATCAGTGTCGGCTCTGCTATATGGGTTCTGCTGTGCACACTATTCAGTGTCGGCTCTGTTATTTTGGGTCTGCTGTACACACTATGTAGTGTCGGCTCTGCTATACGGGTTCTGCTGTACACACTATTCAGTGTCGGCTCTGCTATATGGGTTCTGCTGTACACACTATTCAGTGTCGGCTCTGCTATACGGGTTTTGCTGTACACACTATGTAGTGTCGGCTCTGCTATACGGGTTCTGCTGTACACACTATTCAGTGTCGGCTCTGCTATACAGACTCTGTAGCACATGTAGTGTCTGTAGTACAGTTTCACATTTTCGACACTGTTATACATGCTGTGCAGCGTTGGCTCTGCGGCAGGAAGTTGTGTCTGAGGTAGAATCGTCTGAGGGATGACGTATTTTTGGAAGAGGGAGTTTCGGATGAGGGAGGATGGAGTTACGACTGACGATGTCCTAAAATGGACGCCGTACCCTTTACATCAGAGGCTATTAAGGAACGCAAGAACGAGGGACCTATAAGTGCACAGATATCTTGTTCCATAAATCCATATATGGGGTCATATATATATACATTCATATGTGGGGTCAGTATATAATATACATTGATATGTGGGGTCATATATAATATACATTCATATGTGGGGTCAGTATATAATATACATTCATATGTGGGGTCAGTATATAATATACATTCATATGTGGGGTCAGTATATAATATACATTCATATGTGGGGTCAGTATATAATATACATTCATATGTGGGGTCAGTATATAATATACATTCATATGTGGGGTCAGTATATAATATACATTCATATGTGGGGTCAGTATATAATATACATTCATATGTGGGGTCATATATAATATACATTCATATGTGGGGTCATATATAATATACATTCATATGTGGGGTCAGTATATAATATACATTCATATGTGGGGTCAGTATATAATATACATTCATATGTGGGGTCATATATAATATACATTCACATGTGGGGTCATATATAATATACATTCATATGTGGGGTCAGTATATAATATACATTCATATGTGGGGTCAGTATATAATATACATTCATATGTGGGGTCAGTATATAATATACATTCATATGTGGGGTCATATATAATATACATTCACATGTGGGGTCATATATAATATACATTCATATGTGGGGTCAGTATATAATATACATTCATATGTGGGGTCAGTATATAATATACATTCATATGTGGGGTCAGTATATAATATACATTCATATGTGGGGTCAGTATATAATATATATTGATATGTGGGGTCAGTATATAATATACATTCATATGTGGGGTCAGTATATAATATACATTCATATGTGGGGTCAGTATATAATATACATTCATATGTGGGGTCATATATATATACATTCATATGTGGGGTCATATATAATATACATTCATATGTGGGGTCAGTATATAATATACATTCATATGTGGGGTCAGTATATAATATACATTGATATGTGGGGTCAGTATATAATATACATTCATATGTGGGGTCAGTATATAATATACATTCACATGTGGGGTCATATATAATATACATTCATATGTGGGGTCATATATAATATACATTCATATGTGGGGTCATATATAATATACATTCATATGTGGGGTCATATATAATATACATTCATATGTGGGGTCATATATAATATACATTCATATGTGGGGTCAGTATATAATATACATTCATATGTGGGGTCATATATAATATACATTCATATGTGGGGTCATATATAATATACATTCATATGTGGGGTCAGTATATAATATACATTCATATGTGGGGTCAGTATATAATATACATTCATATGTGGGGTCAGTATATAATATACATTCATATGTGGGGTCAGTATATAATATACATTCATATGTGGGGTCAGTATATAATATACATTCATATGTGGGGTCAGTATATAATATACATTCATATGTGGGGTCAGTATATAATATACATTCATATGTGGGGTCAGTATATAATATACATTGATATGTGGGGTCAGTATATAATATACATTGATATGTGGGGTCAGTATATAATATACATTCATATGTGGGGTCAGTATATAATATACATTCATATGTGGGGTCAGTATATAATATACATTCATATGTGGGGTCAGTATATAATATACATTCATATGTGGGGTCAGTATATAATATACATTCATATGTGGGGTCAGTATATAATATACATTCATATGTGGGGTCAGTATATAATATACATTCATATGTGGGGTCAGTATATAATATACATTCATATGTGGGGTCAGTATATAATATACATTGATATGTGGGGTCAGTATATAATATACATTGATATGTGGGGTCAGTATATAATATACATTCATATGTGGGGTCAGTATATAATATACATTCATATGTGGGGTCATATATATATACATTCATATGTGGGGTCAGTATATAATATACATTCATATGTGGGGTCAGTATATAATATACATTCATATGTGGGGTCAGTATATAATATACATTCATATGTGGGGTCAGTATATAATATACATTCATATGTGGGGTCAGTATATAATATACATTCATATGTGTGGTCAGTATATAATATACATTCATATGTGGGGTCATATATAATATACATTCATATGTGGGGTCATATATAATATACATTCATATGTGGGGTCAGTATATAATATACATTCATATGTGGGGTCAGTATATAATATACATTCATATGTGGGGTCAGTATATAATATACATTCATATGTGGGGTCAGTATATAATATACATTCATATGTGGGGTCATATATAATATACATTCATATGTGGGGTCAGTATATAATATACATTCATATGTGGAGTCATATATATAATATACATTCATATGTGGGGTCAGTATATAATATACATTCATATGTGGGGTCAGTATATAATATACATTCATATGTGGGGTCAGTATATAATATACATTCATATGTGGGGTCAGTATATAATATACATTCATATGTGGGGTCAGTATATAATATACATTCGTATGTGGGGTCATATATAATATACATTCGTATGTGGGGTCATAAATATAATATACATTCATATGTGGGGTCATATATAATATACATTCATATGTGGGGTCAGTATATAATATACATTGATATGTGGGGTCAGTATATAATATACATTCATATGTGGGGTCAGTATATAATATACATTCATATGTGGGGTCAGTATATAATATACATTCATATGTGGGGTCATATATAATATACATTCATATGTGGGGTCAGTATATAATATACATTTATATGTGGGGTCATATATAATATACATTCATATGTGGGGTCATATATAATATACATTCATATGTGGGGTCATATATAATATACATTCATATGTGGGGTCATATATAATATACATTCATATGTGGGGTCAGTATATAATATACATTCATATGTGGGGTCAGTATATAATATACATTCATATGTGGGGTCATATATAATATACATTCATATGTGGGGTCAGTATATAATATACATTCATATGTGGGGTCAGTATATAATATACATTCACATGTGGGGTCATATATATATACATTCATATGTGGGGTCATATATAATATACATTCATATGTGGGGTCATATATAATATACATTCATATGTGGGGTCAGTATATAATATACATTCATATGTAGGGTCATATATATATACATTCATATGTGGGGTCATATATAATATACATTCATATGTGGGGTCAGTATATAATATACATTCATATGTGGGGTCAGTATATAATATACATTCATATGTGGGGTCATATATATAAACATTCATATGTGGGGTCAGTATATAATATACATTCATATGTGGGGTCAGTATATAATATACATTCACATGTGGGGTCATATATAATATACATACATATGTGGGGTCAGTATATAATATACATTCATATGTGGGGTCATATATAATATACATTCATATGTGGGGTCAGTATATAATATACATTCATATGTGGGGTCAGTATATAATATACATTCATATGTGGGGTCAGTATATAATATACATTCATATGTGGGGTCAGTATATAATATACATTCATATGTGGGGTCAGTATATAATATACATTCATATGTGGGGTCAGTATATAATATACATTCATATGTGGGGTCATATATATATACATTCATATGTGGGGTCAGTATATAATATACATTCATATGTGGGGTCAGTATATAATATACATTCATATGTGGGGTCAGTATATAATATACATTCATATGTGGGGTCAGTATATAATATACATTCACATGTGGGGTCATATATAATATACATTCATATGTGGGGTCATATATAATATACATTCATATGTGGGGTCAGTATATAATATACATTCATATGTGGGGTCAGTATATAATATACATTCATATGTGGGGTCAGTATATAATATACATTGATATGTGGGGTCAGTATATAATATACATTCATATGTGGGGTCATATATATATACATTCATATGTGGGGTCAGTATATAATATACATTCACATGTGGGGTCAGTATATAATATACATTCATATGTGGGGTCAGTATATAATATACATTCATATGTGGGGTCAGTATATAATATACATTCATATGTGGGGTCAGTATATAATATACATTGATATGTGGGGTCAGTATATAATATACATTCATATGTGGGGTCAGTATATAATATACATTCACATGTGGGGTCAGTATATAATATACATTCACATGTGGGGTCATATATAATATACATTCATATGTGGGGTCAGTATATAATATACATTCATATGTGGGGTCAGTATATAATATACATTCATATGTGGGGTCAGTATATAATATACATTCATATGTGGGGTCAGTATATAATATACATTCATATGTGGGGTCAGTATGTAATATACATTCATATGTGGGGTCAGTATATAATATACATTCATATGTGGGGTCAGTATATAATATACATTCATATGTGGGGTCAGTATATAATATACATTCATATGTGGGGTCAGTATATAATATACATTCATATGTGGGGTCATATATAATATACATTCATATGTGGGGTCAGTATATAATATACATTCATATGTGGGGTCAGTATATAATATACATTCATATGTGGGGTCAGTATATAATATACATTCATATGTGGGGTCAGTATATAATATACATTCATATGTGGGGTCAGTATATAATATACATTCATATGTGGGGTCAGTATGTAATATACATTCATATGTGGGGTCAGTATGTAATATACATTCATATGTGGGGTCAGTATATAATATACATTCATATGTGGGGTCAGTATATAATATACATTCATATGTGGGGTCAGTATGTAATATACATTCATATGTGGGGTCAGTATATAATATACATTCATATGTGGGGTCAGTATATAATATACATTCATATGTGGGGTCAGTATATAATATACATTCATATGTGGGGTCAGTATATAATATACATTCATATGTGGGGTCAGTATGTAATATACATTCATATGTGGGGTCAGTATATAATATACATTCATATGTGGGGTCAGTATATAAGTAGGGGATCATTTTAATCGTATGGACCTACAGAATAAAGATAAGGTGTCATTTTTACTGAAAAATGTACTATGTAGAAACGGAAGCCCCCAAAAGTTACAAAACTGTGTTTTTTTTTTTCAATTTTGTCTCACAATGATTTTTTTTTCCGTTTCGTCGTAGATATTTGGGCAAAATGACTGATGTCATTACAAAGTAGAATTGGTGGCGCAAAAAATAAGCCATCATATGGATTTTTAGGTGCAAAATTGAAAGAGTTATGATTTTTTAAATGCAAGGAGGAAAAAACGAAAATGCAAAAACGGAAAAAAAACCGTTCCTAAGGGGTTCCCTCACTAGGGAGGGGTTCTTAGCCCTGGCATACTATATGCATACCATATAAGGTATGGTCCGCTGTTAAATTTCGTCTGGTTCCAAAGCTTCTTTGTCAGGAAATCCCTCTTACTCAATGGAGGCGGTGACAGAGGAGCAGAGAGTAGCATGGGTGGGGCTTTGTGAAATGGCCATTTTATGCTGCACACATATATACACACATACACACACACACACACACATATATATATATATATATATATATATATAGATAGATAGATAGATAGATACACACATATATACATCCATTACACCATTTCTTCAAGGAAGCCTACGACCTTCAATGATCCTACTGGTACCACGCTATAAATGGCTTCTTCCCCACCTACTCACAGATGACCAGCTGTCTCCTCACCTACTGTTTCCCTCCTCTCATCTCGTAGATTTCTCTAGTTATAAAAACAAAAGGTAGATTTCCCATGGGGCAGTACATCTCGTAAGGTGAAGAAGATAAAAACGGTGAGAGTGTATGCTCACCTCTCCAGGTTGTGTGATAGACACAACGACTGTATACACCTTGAATGATAATGTGCGGTGCAGCCACCCGGGAACCAGATCCTGGAGAATCCAAGCTGATCGGAGGTCCATACAGGCAGATGCAGGGTATCAAAAGACTGGGATGTATAGGCGTAATCCACACATAGGTACCGTGACACAAATCCAATAATAGGAGTAGTATTTTATTCAGCCAATATCAAACGCGTTTCGAGACAAGGGTCTCTTTCTCAATGACACGATGGCTTAGCCATCGTGTCATTGAGAAGAGACCCTTGTCTCGAAACGTGCTTGATATTGGCTAAATAAAGTACTATTCCTATTACTGGATTTGTCTCCTCGTAGATTTCCATATTAGTCTGTAATTTATTCTGTGTCTTGTCCATTGTACCTGAGTTTGTGTTATGTAACCCTCCACCATAAGGTGATTGTGTTATGTAACCCTCCACCATAATGTGATTTTAGTACGTACCTGGCAGACAGTAATGGACATGCTTAGGAAGGATCTGCGCTTGTCTTGGGGATAAATGGCTATGTTGTGAGATTACCATAACACTGTGGCTAGCTTTTTGTGAACTTGTATTTCCTGTTTGACTTCTCTTTTTTTGACTACAAATTCCACAATTCCATTTTTCCTCCCTCCCACACATGTCAGCCACCCCACCCATTGAAATATAAATGAGCTGCATCCATTCAAAAGACCTGTGGTTTTCAATCAGGGTGCCTACAGCTGTTGCATTAGTTGCAGTTGATCTCTCTCCCACCAAGCGATCGCTCCCACCCATTGGAGCAGGCAGGCTCCCTGTCATCAGCTGACTAGTGATGTCAGGTCTCGGCCGCATTGCAAGCTGGGAAAAAATCTGAGACAACAGTCATTTTGTATGCTGCTAAAAATAAATAGTGGGGTGAAAATCACAGAAGAATTGTGAGAAAACCGTCACACACAGGTGCAGACACTATATTATGAACTACACTAACTTTACAGCCCCTGTAGCATAGTCACATTTTTTAAAAAATTCCTGGAATACCCCTTTAACCCTTATGAAATGTAAAGTGTCCTGGAACCAAGGGCGCAATAAATAAATAAAAATAAAATAATATATATATATATATATACATATATATATATATATATGTTTTTTTTATATTATTATATTATATTCAATATTATGATTTATAAAAAATATTATTAATAAATAATAATAAAAATAATTTAATAAATTATAATAAAAATAATTATAATAATAATAATAATAATGACACTGTAGAGTTTAAGAAATGATATTTAAAACAGCACAATATTTTTGAGAAGACCACCTGAATAAAAACTTAAATTGAAAGTTGTCTAACAATAGGGGGTGGGGGTGGTTTTCTCAAAGAAAAATAGCTACAATACATAACATATGGTGGACTGAAAATAATTCACAGGCGGTGGTCTTTTGGAGAGGTTTCCACTGTATGAAATTGATTGGAAAGTCAATGGCCCTAGAAGAAAGGTCTCTAATCCCTCAAGAAGACATTAAAGGGGTAATCTGGTGAAAAACTATAATTTTTTTTTTTTTTTTTTTTTAACGAACCGGTTCCAGAGACAGATTTGTAAATTACTTCTATTTAAAAATCTTAATTCTACCAGTACTTATCAGCTGCTGAAGTTGAGTTGTTCTTTTCTGTCTGACAACAGTGCTCTCTGCTGACACCTCTGTCTGTCTAAGGAACTGTCCAGAGCAGGAGCAAATCCTCATAGCAAACCTCTCCTGCTCTGTGCAGTTCCTCAGACAGAGAGCACTGTAGTCAGACATAAAATAACAACTCAACTTCAGCAGCTGATAAGTACTTTTAGGATTAAGAGTTTTTAATAGAAGTAATACAAATCTGTTTAACTTTCTGGAGCTAGTTGATATGAAAAAATAATTTTTGGGACTGGAATACCCCTTTCATGCTTTGCTGCTCAAAGCATTAAGAAGAAGATTCGCAGACAGCCTAGAATTTAGGGCTCAGAATAACCATCTGCCCTTATCTAGCACATGACGGAATCACCCAAAGTAACTGTGTTCTGTGCAGTGAGCAGGTGCGGAGCCTATTAGCCCTATGGGCCTATGGGTTTTTGCCATGGATCCTGTCATTGGTCGCTCCTACCTGTACATGTTAATCGTACGGCTTATACAACAGATGGCAGTTCTTCCTCTATCAGCAGGATGGTTCCTCCACATTTCCATTTGGGTATTTATGGATTCCAGAAGAAAACTCTACTGAAGAGCTGGATTGGAAGCAACGATTCACCAAGGTTGGCCCGGCCTCCAATATCGTTAGATCCAACATAATACAACTTGTTTCTGTGGGGACGACATCATTGACTCCCATCCCATCTAAGGAGTCCATATCCGGGGAGATGCTGGACCATGACTGGACGACCACCTAGACATCTGCCGGGTCACCAGAGGAAATCACTTGTAGTGTATAGATAAAGCTAGACAGTGCGTCTTTTTATGGTATTATATTGAATACCCAGACTTTAATTTTGTGCCATCCTTTTTGAGAAGCGTAGAGCCGGAAGCTGGAGGCCAGGTCAGACCAGAGTAGTTCTTTGAAGAGTTTACAGTAAGTCAGGTGGCTGTGCTGCCGCGGGGCGCCTCAGGTTTCCGCTCCGATGTTGGTCACACGTATCTGTGCAGGACTGTGCTTATTGTGACTCATTTGCTATAACTCTGTCCAGACATTGCCGTGCACTCTACATCTATATAAACCACCGGTGACCTACTTATAGTTCTTATAGTTACAAGTCACGTGTCATAGTAAGTATTGTGTCAGTATTATGTCTTGTGTTATTAGCTTATATGTAATATAACATGCAAAAGAAAGGCGCCATAAATCTGATCAGGTGATGTCTCTCTGCCGGTCAGTGTGCATGGACAATCAACATACAGTGTAACTTTGGCCGCTGGCTATCTCTCCCGATCACCAACATATATCGGCACGTTTGACTCGGCTGAGCATGCATGCACTCTGAATGGAAAGCGGGAAGAAAGAGTTTGGTAGACAAGCCTTACCCAAATTGGGAGACCCTCACACACATGATGTTTCACTGATCCTGCCAAAATCAACATGTTCAGCCAACATTTAAAGGAGTAGTCCAGTGGTGACTCAGTGGTGAACAACTTATCCCCTATCTTAAGGATAGGGGATAAGTTGCAGATCGCGGGGGGTCCGACCGCTGGGGCCCCCTGCGATCTCCTGTACAGAGCCCCGACAGCCCGCGGGAAGGGGGCGTGTCGACCTCCGCACGAGGCGGCGGCCGACACGCCCCCTCAATACAACTCTATGGCAGAGCCAAAGCGCTGCCTTCGGCAATCTCCGCTCTGCCATTGAGATGTATTGAGGGGGCGTGTCGGCCGCCGCTTCGTGCGTTGGTCGACACCCGCTATCTGGCCGGAGAGCCTGGCCCCGTACAGAGAGATCGCAGGGGGCCCCAGCGGTCGGACCCCCCGCGATCTCAAACTTATCCCCTATCCTTAGGATAGGGGATAAGTTTTTCACCACTGGACTACTCCTTTAAAGGGGTACTCCGGTGGAAAACTTTTTTTTATTTTATTTTTTTAAATCAACTGGTGCCAGAAAGTTAAACAGATTTGTAAATTACTTCTATATAAAAAAAAAAAATCTTAATTCTTCCAGTACTTTTTAGGGGCTGTATACTACAGAGGAAATTCTTTTCTTTTTTGGATTTCTCTTCTGTCACAAGCACAGTGCTCTCTGCTGACCTCTGCTGTCCATTATAGGAACTGTCCAGAGCAGGAGAAAATTCCCATAGCAAACATATGCTGCTCTGGACAGTTCCTAAAATGGACAGCAGGGGTCAGCAGAGAGCACTGTGGTCGTGACAGAAGAGAAATCCAAAAAGAAAGGCATTTCCTCTTTAGTATACAGCCCCGAAAAAGTACTGGAAAGATTAAGATTTTTTAATAGAAGTAATTTACAAAGCTGTTTAACTTTCTGGCACCAGTTGATTTAAAAAAAATAAAAAGTTCTTCACGGGAGTACCCCTTTAACCTCTTAAGGACCCAGGACGTATGGGGACGTCCCCGCACCCTGGCGTAATGGCGTTTTCTGGTCCCTGCCGCGCGCCGGGCAGAGATCGGAACCGGATGCCTGCTGAAATCCTTCAGCAGGCATCCAGGGCAAACGCCGAGGGGGGACATGTAGGCCCCCCATGTCGGCGATCGCCGCAAATCGCAGCCCTTGGCGTCTGGGCATGCTGGGAGTTGCAGTTTTGCAACATCTGGAGGTCCACAGTTTTTGGACCACTGTGCCCTTCCAGATGTTGCAAAACTACACATCCTCAGCATGCCCTTACTGTCCAGGCATGCTGGGAGTTGTAGTGCTGTAACATCTGGCCCTTCAGATGTTGCAGAACTACAACTCCCAGCATGCCTGGACAGTTTTGGCATACTGGGAGTTGTAGTTTTGCAACATCTGGAAGGGCACAGATTGGGAACCACTGTATTAGTGGTCTGCAAACTGTAGTCCTCCAGATGTTGCAAAACTACAACTCCAAGCATCCTGGGAGTTGTAGTTCGGCAACATCTGGCTCTAAAGATGTTGCTGAACTACTACTCCCAGCATGCCTGAGAATGTTTGGGATTTGTGGTTTTGCAACAGCTGGAGGCACACTGGTTGGGAAACATTGTTTCCTAACTCAGTGTTTCCCAACCCGTGTGCCTCCAGCTGTTGCAAAACCACAACTCCCAAACATTCTCAGGCATGCTGGGAGTAGTAGTTTTGCAACAGCTGGAGGTCCCCCCCCTGTGAATGTACAGGGTACATTCACATGGGCAGGGGGCTTACAGTGAGTATCGGGCTGCAAGTTTGCAATGCAGCAAATTTTGCGCGGCAGCTCAAACTCGCTGTAATCCCCGGCCTGTGTGACTGTACCCTAAAAACACTACACTACACTATACTAACACAAAATAAAATAAAATGTAAAAAACACTACATATACACATACCCCTACACAGCCCCCCTCCCTCCCCAATAAAAATGAAAAACGCCTGGTACGCCACTCTTTCCAAAATGGAGCCTCCAGCTGTTGCAAAACAACAACTCCCAGTATTGCCGGACAGCCGTTGACTGTCCAGGCATGCTGGGAGTTTTGCAACAGCTGGAGGCACCCTGTTTGGGAATCACTGGCTTAGAATACCCCTATGTCCACCCCTATGCAAATCCCTAATTCAGGCCTCAAATGCGCATGGCGCTCTCACTTTGGAGCCCTGTCGTATTTCAAGGCAACAGTTTAGGGTCACATATGGGGTATCGCCGTACTCGGGAGAAATTGCCTAACAATTTTATTTTTTTTTTCTCATTTCACCCCTTATGAAAAGGTGAAGTTGGGGTCTACACCAGCATGTTAGTGTAAAAAAATAAACTTTTTACACTAACATGCTGGTGTTGCCCTATACTTTTCATTCTGACAAGAGGTAAAGGGGAAAAATGCCCCCCAAAATTTGTAACGCAATTTCTCCCGAGTACGGAGATACCCCATATGTGGGCGCAAACTGCTCTGGGGGCGCACAACAAGGCCCAGAAGGGAGAGTGCGCCATGTACATTTCAGGTGATTTGCACAGGGGTGGCTGATTGTTACAGCGGTTTTGACAAACGCAAAAAAAAAAAAAAAAACACATGTGACCCCATTTCGGAAACTACACCCCTCACGGAATGTAATGAGGGGTGCAGTGAGAATTTACACCCCACTGGTGTCTGACAGATCTTTGGAAGAGTGGGCTGTGCAAATTAAAAATGTTGTACAGCCCACTGTTCCAAAGATATGACAGACACCAGTGGGGGGTAAATGCTCACTTTACGCCTTCTTACGTTCCTCAAGGGGTCTAGTTTCCAAAATGGTATGCCATGTGGGGGTTATTTTGCTGTCCTGGCACCATATGGGCTTCCTAAATGCGACATGCCCCCCGAGCAAAATTTGCTCTCAAAAAGCCAAATATGACTCCTTCTCTTCTGAGCATTGTAGTTCGCCCGTAGTGCACTTCAGGTCAACTTATGGGGTACCTCCATACTCAGAAGAGATGTGGTTACAAATTTTGGGGGGTATTTTCTGCTATTAACCCTTGCAAAAATGTGAAATTTGGGGGGGAAACACACCTTTTAGTGATTTTTTTTTTTTACGTATGCAAAAGTCGTGAAACCCCTGTGGGGTATTAAGGCTCACTTTATTTCTTGTTACGTTCCACAAGGGGTCTAGTTTCCAAAATGGTATGCCATGTGTTTTTTTTTGCTGTCCTGGCACCATAGGGGCTTCCTAAATGCGACATGCCCCCGAGCAAAATTTGCTCTCAAAAAGCCAAATATGACTCCTTCTCTTCTGAGCATTGTAGTTCACCCATAGTGCACCTCAGGTCAACTTATGGGGTACCTTCATACTCAGAAGAGATGGGGTTACAATGTTTGGGGGGTATTTTCTGCTATTAACCCTTGCAAAAATGTGAAATTTGGGGGGAAACACACATTTTAGTGAAATTTTATTTTTATTTTTTTACATATGCAAAAGTCGTGAAACTCCTGTGGGGTATTAAGGCTCACTTTATTCCTTGTTACGTACTTCAAGGGGTCTAGTTTCCAAAATGGTATGCCATGTGGGGGATTTTTGCTGTTCTGGCACCATAGGGGCTTCCTAAATGCAACATGCCCCCCAAAAACCATTTAAAAAAAACGTACTCTCCAAAATCCCCTTGTCGCTCCTTCGCTTCTGAGCCCTCTACTGCGCCCGCCGAACACTTTACATAGACATATGAGGTATGTGCTTACTCGAGAGAAATTGGGCTACAAATATAAGTATACATTTTCTCCTTTTTCCCCTTGTAAAAATTCAAAAATTGGGTCTACAAGAACATGCGAGTGTAAAAAATGGAGATTGTGAATTTTCTCCTTCACTTTGCTGTTATTCCTGTAAAACACCTAAAGGGTTAAAACGCGGACTGAATGTCATTTTAAATACTTTGGGGGGTGCAGTTTTTATAATGGGGTCATTTGTGGGGTATTTCTAATATGAAGACCCTTCAAATCCACTTCAAACCTGAACTGGTCCATGAAAAATTGTGAGTTTGGAAATTTTGTGAAAAATTGGAAAATTGCTGCTGAACTTTGAAGCCCTCTGGTGTCTTCCAAAAGTAAAAACACGTAAATTTTATGATGCAAACATAAAATAGACATATTGTATATGTGAATTAAAAAAAATTATTTGGAATATCCATTTTCCTTACAAGCAGAGAGCTTCAAAGATAGAAAAATGCTAAATTTTCAAATTTTTCATAAAATTTTGGGATTTTTCACCAATAAAGGATGCAAGATACCACAAAATGTTACCACTATGTTAAAGTAGAATATGTCACGAAAAAACAATCTCGGAATCAGAATGATAACTAAAAGCATTCCAGAGTTATTAATGTTTAAAGTGACAGTGGTCAGAATTGCAAAAAATGGCCGGGTCCTGAGGTGTAAAATGGCTGGGTCCTTAAGGGGTTAAGGGGTACTTTGCCCCTAAACATCTTATCCCCTATCGAAAGGATAGGGGATAAGATGTCTAATTGCATGGGTCTCGCTGTTGGAACCCCCTCGCGATCTCCTGCACGCCACCCCGGCATTCTGAACTTTTTGTTCCGAACGCTGGGTTGTGGGCCATAGTTGTGATGCCACGCCACACCCCCTCCATTCATGTCTATGGGAGGGGGCGTGACGGCCGTCATGCCCCCTCCCATAGACATGAATGGAGGGGGTGTGGCGTGGCGTCACGACCCCCACCGCGGGACTTCAGTGATCAGACATCTTATCCTCTATCTTTCGAATAGGGGATAAGATGTCTAGGGGGCAAAGTACCCCTTTAAGGTTAATGACCAACTTTACCCCCTCCACTCCGTATTGTCAAACCATGGATGAGCTACAAATGTAGAACAGGCAAGGAATGCTGGGGGTTTCCATTTACTTAGCAGCTGTCAGAATTGTGAACGCAGATTGTCGCGGACTGAAAAGGACTACACAACTTCCTGTGGAGCATACAGCAGCTGATAAGTACTGGAAGGGTCAAGATTATTATTTTTTTTTTATAGAAGTAATTTACAAATCTATATAACTTTCTAGCACCAGTTGATTTGAAAAACATTGTTTTCTACCGAAGTACCCCTTTCAGGATTTGTAATACTCATCGCTGCTATGTTTCACTTCCGTTTTCATTCAGATTTTGTAACACAGAAAGTGTAAACTAACTTTTGTTATGGTGTTTTTCTTTCCCCCTATAGGCCTCATTCATTCGATGGAATTTCCAAGCGGAATCTGGCAGAAAAATTCTACTCAGAAATTCTGTTCAACAGAGTCTCATTGTTTTCTATGGGATTCTGCTGCGCCATTGTTGAATTGATTATCAAAGCTCAGCTGCAATAAGCCGTGATTATTTCCTCATATGGCTGGTGCGGGATATAATGCCAAGTTACGATCTACGAACTAACTACTATACCCAGAGCGTATGGCAATTTCGGATTTACTGCCGCTGGGCCTAGAAAAGCCCCTAAAAAAAAAAATCATGTTTCCCTATTTTGCCCTAAAAAAGCACCATGTGGCTGTAATGGCCTTACCGTAATGGCTGAGTAGTGGATCCGCTGTCCTGTGTGAACAATGACTGAACCATACCAGGGAGCCTAAGGTGCCCCTGGTTTTCACCAGAGCCCGCCGTAAAGCGGGACAGACTTGCTGCGGCAGGCGGCACTAAGGTCGCTTCCCCTGGCATGATCCGTTCACACAGGTTGCCCAGATGAACTTGGTGCAGAAGATAAGGCGTAGTCAGACAAAGCACCGGTCAGGAGGCAGGCAGCAAAGAAGCGTAGTCAGGTCACAGGCACAAGGTCAGGAGGCTGTCGGTAAGGAGCAAGGTCAGGTCACAGGCACAAGGTCAGGAGGCTGGCAGCATGGAGCAAGGTCAGGTCACAGGCACAAGGTCAGGAGGCTGGAGGCAAGGAGAAAGGTCAGGTCACAAGCAGGAGGTCAGGAACTTTAATAAGGCACACACTAAGAAATGCTTTCTCTAAGGCACTAAGAACGAAGATCCGTCACCATAATAGGAAAGTAATATAAACTAATATAATGTCTGCCCAGCAGCAGACCAATTATGGGCATACTGGCCCTTTAAATCTAGAAGCGCCAGCGCGTGAGCCCTAAGGGGAGGGGATGCGCGCGCTGGCAATTAGCAGGGTGAGAAGGACTAGGGAGAGAGAGGGGTAAGGAGATGCCTGGGACTTGTATGCGGGTGCATCCCGCAAAGCGAGTCCTGGAACCACCGCTAGTAGGGGAAGGGGTGCGCTCATGGACTGAACAGCCAGTGCGTTACCAATAGCAACGCCCGGGACACATGTGCAAGAGCGCCCTGCACCGCGAGTCCCGGGGTTGCATACAGAGGGAGTGCTCGCTGCGAGAAAGAATGCCTGTAGTGCTCCCCTTAACAGTGGCGATTTTTTTTTTTTTTTTTAACGCCATGTCTGTTTTGTCGTGTGTTTTTTTTCAGCTGAAACACAGCAACAACTAACCACATAGACACAACCCCGACCGACCCCATAATGAAAGTAAATTTGCACTTTCTGTATTGAAAATCTGATTAAAAACAGAAGTGAAACCTAGAAGTGATTGTTTATCTGGAAGGTTAAATAGAGAATGAAGCTGCGGTTATGTACAGCGTTCTGGGCCAAACACCGAACACAAGAATTATCACTATCGTATCGCTGCACGCAGAAGCGGAGGTGATACAATGTAACCTGCAGCTGAAGGCAACACGTCATGTGAATTGTCTGCAATAAACACCCTTAATGTTAATTACACTGATACATTGTAACAGACTGTTAGGATAGGAGAGTGTTGTGTCTAGACTGGAATCATTTGTAGGAAACCATCTGTGATATAGTATCAGGATACGATCACGTCCTGGTAATGAGAGAACTTTACCAGATCCGCCACCACATGATAGACGCTATTTATATAACGGGATCCTTTTGTGGGTTTTTTTTAAACTCTGTTTACTAGTGCTTTGTCAGCAAAGGAAAAGGGTGTCGAAGCAACAACATACGTAATGGACCCGCTGCGGTATTCAAACACACAATTGGTGTCCACAACTTCGGGCCATATACAAGAACCAAAAACAAAAAGGGAACAAAGGGCTAAGACAAGAATAGAAACCCATTGAGTCGCAGTGGGAGCCGCAACGCTCCCAAAAAAATCACCGAAGAACCATGTTGTGTCTGAATGGATGGGCTGTTGGTCAGCTGGGTAATGGGCGATCAAAAGGGTCTTCTAGTGAAAGGATTTTTTTGCGCATATGTCTCTTTTTGGCAAACAGGTGAAAGTCCAGCTCACTCCCAAGCCCGTAGCGCCTGGACTGGCGTGGGCAACGCCTGCAGCACAGTAATGTGAATGAAGAAAATGTCCAGCGCAGGTAGATCAGACGAATTCTTTATTATATCTTGCTTCAGCACATGGAAATCTTACAAAGTGACGCATTTCGGCCCGAATGTTGAGCCTTAGTCATGACTAAGGCTCACCGTTCGGGCCAAAACGCGTCATTTTGTATGTTTTCCATGTGCTGAAGCAAGATATAATAAAGAATTCGTCTGATCGTTTTGGCACTCTGCGTCCGGTCTGTCCATGAATACCATTAAAGGGGTACTCCGCTGCTTAGCGTTTGGAACAAAATGTTCCGAATGCTTAGAGCCGGAGGCGGGAGCTTGTGACATCATAGCCCTGCCCCTCATGACATCACGCCCCGCCCCCTCAATGCAAGTCTATGGGAGGGGGCGTGACGGCTGTTACGCCCCCCCTCCCATAAACTTGCATTGAGGGGGCAGGGCGTGACATCATTCGGCTCTATGCATTCGGAACATTTTGTTCCAAACGCTGAGCAGCGGAGTATCCCTTTAAGTAAGTAAAGACCTGTTCCACACCTGGGCCTGTCGTAAGAAGCCAAGCTCTCACCAGAAGGAGGAAATACAAGATGGTGGCATTGGGCTTGTCCCAGACTGGTCATGTATGGTCTCTATCTGACTGGCTGGCACAGAAAAATATGATAAGTGGAGTGAAATGATTGTGCCGTGCGGGCATGCTAGCGCCCATTTTATGACATTTGGCAGAGATTGAGCTGTTCTGGCCCAACTCCCCAGAGTGCCCCAATCAGCTCATTCTCCAAGTCTACCTCCAACTCCGGGACCAGAAGGCGGACATCATGGAGGAAGATATAAAGTCTGTGATGGACAATGAGGGGAGTTTTTCTTTTCCTTTTTTATTTTAAACTGTTTTGATGAACCAATATTTATGCCTCTTTTTGTATACATTTGTATAAAAAAATTTGCGCAAAAAATCATTTTCATACAAGTCGTGATCTCAGGGCATCTGCCAACAACGCCTCCTCCTGGAAGTGCACAACAATGCGCAAAATAAAAACACGCAATTTTGCTAGTGTGCACCAGTAAATAAATTCCCCCCTTAAACTTATGTTTTGAGATTTTATTTTTTTTATTTTTTTTGTCTGTTGATTTTAGTATTTGGCAACCGCCGCCGTCACGCCTCAAACTCAATGCTTGACTGTAACGTCTGTGGAAAGTTGTTCGAGGCTACAAGAAGTGAAAGCATAAAGTCTACAAGCGTCTCGTTTCCTGTCCCCGCAGTCAGCGAGCCTCAGAGATGAAGCCTGCACGGCTGCCATTGCCGCTGCGTCTGTGCGTCCACGTTCTACTCATTGGTAAGTGACCTGTAGGATGCTGCACGGTAACCCAGGAACATGGATATCGGGGAGCAATTCATATCTATGCACATATGTATGTGAGGCTATAAGGGTTTTCTCTGACCAGGGTGTCTCCAACTGTTGCAAAACTACAACTCCCAGCATGCCCGGACAGCCTATATGATTTACATCTTCATCCACCGGGTACAACAATGGGAACAAAACTAGTGCCGCACAATGCCGGGATATTACTGCTGCACATAGAGGAGCAAAACCTGAGGTCATCTCTCTACCAGACAGATCCATACAGACTTTACAGCAGTGTTTCCCAACCAGGGAGCCTCCAGCTGTTGCAAAACGACAACTCCCAGCATGCCCGGACAGCCAACGGCTGTCCGGGCATGCTGGGAGTTGTAGTTTTGCAACAGCTGGAGGCACCTGGGTTGGGAAACACTGGTGTAGGGATTGAGCAGAGCCTTCTTATCATTGAGATATTTCTATTATACCTGTGGAGCTGTCCGAGCGGTCTGAGCATGCTGAGAGTAGTAGTTTTGCAACAGCTGGGGGCGCCCGGGTTGGAAAACACTGGTGTAGGGATTGAGCAGAGCCTTCTTATTTCTATTATACCTGTGGAGCTGCCCGGGTGGTCTGGGCATGCTGAGAGTAGTAGTTTTGCAGTAGTTTGAAAACACTGCTCTACCATGCAGTTAAACAGATTCGTAAATCACTTCTATTAAAAAAATCTTAATCCTTCCAGTACTTTTTAGGGGCTGTATACTAAAGAGAAATCCAAAAAGGAAATTAATTTCCTCTGATGTCATGACCACAGTGCTCTCTGCTGACCTCTGCTGTCCATTTTAGGAACTGTCCAGAGTAGGAGAAAATCCCCATAGCAAACATATACTGCTCTGGACAGTTCCTAAAATGGACAGCAGAGGTCATCTGAGAGCACTGTGGTCATGACAACAGAGGAAATGCATTTCCTTTTTGGATTTCTCTTTAGTATACAGCCCCTAATAAGTACTGGAAGGAATAAGATTTTTTTAATAGAAGTGATTTACAAATCTGTTTAACTTTCTAGCACCTGTTGATTTAAAAAAAAAAAAAAAAGTTTTCCACGGGAGTACCCCTTTAAGTTAAGGGTGCCAATAATTTTGTCCAGTCCATTTTTGGAGTTTGGTGACATTAGGTCCAATTTGCTTTTTTTCCTCCTTTTTTTGGTTTAGTTCCAATACACACAAAGGGAATAAACATGTGTAGAGCAAAACATGTGTTACTGCAATCCTTTCCTGTGAGGAATACTTCATTGTATAGAAAAATCTCTGGGATGCCAACATTTACGGCCATGACTGTAGTTTTTATAGTACTATATGCAGTGCGTACTTTTATAGTGTTGCCTACAGTACATGCGTCCATAGTGTCATATGCAGTGCATACGGTTACAGTATTGTGGTGTCTAGGTGGTGCAGGTAATAGTATAGGGTATGTTGGTATTTAACCCTTAACTGTCGTGACGCCAGGGTGAGGTTTCCTTAGATAAATGGTCCTACCACCAACCGTCCCAGAAACAGTAGGGAGAAATAACTGAATGTCCACAGCAGATATTTGATGAAACCGGAATAAACTTTACTTCATATTTTATGCAACTGCAGTTAACAAAACAGTCTTTATGTAGAGGACCGTAATTCAGACTCCTCACAGGTTTGCTGGGACTTCTGAGATCAAGGAGCTTTGTTTTGCCAGCCACTGTGCTACTGATTTTATGATAATTGAGTTACAGTAGTCACACAGGATTATAGTAGTTTTGAGCTGGATAACTCACGGTTTAGTGGCTGCGGAAGATAAGGCTTCAGGCCTAGCTTGAATTCATGATTGTGCTGAGATGTGCTTTCTTTAAGTGCCAGGAACAAGAGATAGGAGTCAAGAGAGCGAATCTAATGGCAGCAGCCCCTTATATACTAAGGGGGAGGGACAAAGCTCATTGGTCAGCAGAACCTGTCAGTTCTGACCTCTGGAACTCTGGGTACATCACATGACCCAAAGGTCCTTGAACCATAACATAACATAAATTAAAGGCACGTGACCTCTAAGGTCCTATACAGAGGTATTCCTGTATGAATTAAATATATACATTAAATATTACATATTAAGAGGCGACTAGGGGTTATCCCTCCAGGAGAGCCCATTATCATGGAAGGACTCTGGCTGCGGGGACTCCAGATAAAAGGGACAGGACATGTCCTGTACCGGGACACCACAGTATTATATGCGGTTATCGTATTTATTCAGTTGCAGTACATACGGTTATATTATGTATATACACATTTATTTTATGTTGTATAGCATTTACACGTTTATTAGTTCATAGCATATATAAGGTGTATACAGTCATAGTATTAAGAATGTGTATACATCTTCATGGCATCATGATGTTTATGTTCATAGCATTGTTAATGTTTATACGTTCATAGCATTGTTAATGTTCATACGTTCATAGCATTGTTAATGTTTATACGTTCATAGCATTGTTAATGTTCATACGTTCATAGCATTGTTAATGTTTATACGTTCATAGCATTGTTAATGTTCATACGTTCATAGCATTGTTAATGTTCATACGTTCATAGCATTGTTAATGTTCATACGTTCATAGCATTGTTAATGTTTATACGTTCATAGCATTGTTAATGTTCATACGTTTATAGCATTGTTAATGTTCATACGTTCATAGCATTGTTAATGTTCATACGTTCATAGCATTGTTAATGTTCATACGTTCATAGCATTGTTAATGTTCATACGTTCATAGCATTGTTAATGTTTATACGTTCATAGAATTGTTAATGTTTATACGTTCATAGCATTGTTAATGTTCATACGTTCATAGCATTGTTAATGTTTATACGTTCATAGCATTGTTAATGTTTATACGTTCATAGCATTGTTAATGTTTATACGTTCATAGCATTGTTAATGTTTATACGTTCATAGCATTGTTAATGTTCATACGTTCATAGCATTGTTAATGTTTATACGTTCATAGCATTGTTAATGTTCATACGTTCATAGCATTGTTAATGTTCATACGTTCATAGCATTGTTAATGTTTATACGTTCATAGCATTGTTAATGTTCATACGTTCATAGCATTGTTAATGTTTATACGTTCATAGCATTGTTAATGTTCATACGTTCATAGCATTGTTAATGTTTATACGTTCATAGCATTGTTAATGTTCATACGTTCATAGCATTGTTAATGTTCATACGTTCATAGCATTGTTAATGTTCATACGTTCATAGCATTGTTAATGTTCATACGTTCATAGCATTGTTAATGTTCATACGTTCATAGCATTGTTAATGTTCATACGTTCATAGCATTGTTAATGTTTATACGTTCATAGAATTGTTAATGTTTATACGTTCATAGCATTGTTAATGTTCATACGTTCATAGCATTGTTAATGTTTATACGTTCATAGCATTGTTAATGTTTATACGTTCATAGCATTGTTAATGTTTATACGTTCATAGCATTGTTAATGTTTATACGTTCATAGCATTGTTAATGTTCATACGTTCATAGCATTGTTAATGTTTATACGTTCATAGCATTGTTAATGTTCATACGTTCATAGCATTGTTAATGTTCATACGTTCATAGCATTGTTAATGTTTATACGTTCATAGCATTGTTAATGTTCATACGTTCATAGCATTGTTAATGTTTATACGTTCATAGCATTGTTAATGTTCATACGTTCATAGCATTGTTAATGTTTATACGTTCATAGCATTGTTAATGTTCATACGTTCATAGCATTGTTAATGTTCATACGTTCATAGCATTGTTAATGTTCATACGTTCATAGCATTGTTAATGTTCATACGTTCATAGCATTGTTAATGTTCATACGTTCATAGCATTGTTAATGTTCATACGTTCATAGCATTGTTAATGTTCATACGTTCATAGCATTGTTAATGTTCATACGTTCATAGCATTGTTAATGTTTATACGTTCATAGAATTGTTAATGTTTATACGTTCATAGCATTGTTAATGTTCATACGTTCATAGCATTGTTAATGTTCATACGTTCATAGCATTGTTAATGTTTATACGTTCATAGCATTGTTAATGTTTATACGTTCATAGCATTGTTAATGTTTATACGTTCATAGCATTGTTAATGTTTATACGTTCATAGCATTGTTAATGTTTATACGTTCATAGCATTGTTAATGTTTATACGTTCATAGCATTGTTAATGTTTATACGTTCATAGCATTGTTAATGTTCATACGTTCATAGCATTGTTAATGTTCATACGTTCATAGCATTGTTAAGGTGTTTACTGTTATAGCGCTTATAATGTGTAGGTGGTTATTTAGTACACAAGCTCAGTGTTACATGCAGTGCATACAGTTATAATGTTGTATACAGTACATACACTCAGTGTTATATGCAGGGCGTACAGTTATAGTGTTATATGCAGTACATACGATCATAGTGTTATATGCAGGGCGTGCAGTTATACAGGGTGGGCCATTTATATGGATACACCTTAATAAAATGGGAATGGTTGGTGATATATATTCACTTCCTGTTTGTGGCACATTAGTATATGTGAGGGGGGACACTTTTCAAGATGGGTGGTGACCATGGCGGACATTTTGAAGTCGGCCATTTTGAATCCAACTTTTGTTTTCTCAATAGGAAGAGGGTCATGTGACACATCAAACTTATTGGGAATTTCACAAGAAAAACAATGATGTGCTTGGTTTTAACGTAACTTTATTCTTTCATGAGTTATTTACAAGTTTCTGACCACTTATAAAATGTGTTCAATGTGCTGCCCATTGTGTTGGATTGTCAATGCAACCCTCTTCTCTATATACTGCTATATACTACTATATACACCGCAGGAGAAATGCTAGCACAGGCTTCCAGTATCCGTATACGCTGCTATATACTACTATATACACCGCAGGAGAAATGCTAGCACAGGCTTCCAGTATCCGTATACACTGCTATATACTACTATATACACCGGAGGAGAAATGCTAGCACTGGCTTCCAGTATCCGTATACACTGCTATATACTACTATATACACCGCAGGAGAAATGCTAGCACAGGCTTCCAGTATCCGTATACACTGCTATATACTACTATATACACTGCAGGAGAAATGCTAGCACTGGCTTCCAGTATCCGTATACACTGCTATATACTACTATATACACCGCAGGAGAAATGCTAGCACAGGCTTCCAGTATTCGTATGCACTGCTATATACTACTATATATACTGCAGGAGAAATGATAGCACAGGCTTCCAGTATCCGAATACACTGCTATATACTACTATATACACCGCAGGAGAAATGCTAGCACAGGCTTCCAGTATCCGTATACACTGCTATATACTACTATATACACCGCAGGAGAAATGCTAGCACAGGCTTCCAGTATGCGTATGCACTGCTATATACTACTATATACACTGCAGGAGAAATGATAGCACAGGCTTCCAGTATCCGAATACACTGCTATATACTACTATATACACCGCAGGAGAAATGCTAGCACAGGCTTCCAGTATCCGTATACACTGCTATATACTACTATATACACCGCAGGAGAAATGCTAGCACAGGCTTCCAGTATCCGTATACACTGCTATATACTACTATATACACCTCAGGAGAAATGCTAGCACAGGCTTCCAGTATTCGTATGCACTGCTATATACTACTATATACACTGCAGGAGAAATGATAGCACAGGCTTCCAGTATCCGAATACACTGCTATATACTACTATATACACCGCAGGAGAAATGCTAGCACAGGCTTCCAGTATCCGTATACACTGCTATATACTACTATATACACCGCAGGAGAAATGCTAGCACAGGCTTCCAGTATGCGTATACACTGCTATATACTACTATATACACCGCAGGAGAAATGCTAGCACAGGCTTCCAGTATGCGTATACACTGCTATATACTACTATATACACCGCAGGAGAAATGCTAGCACAGGCTTCCAGTATCTGTATACACTGCTATATACTGCTATATACACCGCAGGAGAAATGCTAGCAAAGGCTTCCAGTATCCGTATACACTGCTATATACTACTATATATACACCGCAGGAGAAATGCTAGCACAGGCTTCCAGTATCCGTATACACTGCTATATACTACTATATACACCTCAGGAGAAATGCTAGCACAGGCTTCCAGTATCTGTATACACTGCTATATACTACTATATACACCGCAGGAGAAATGCTAGCACAGGCTTCCAGTATCCGTATACACTGCTATATACTACTATATACATCGCAGGAGAAATGCTAGCACAGGCTTCCAGTATCCATATATACTACTATATACACCGCAGGAGAAATGCTAGCACAGGCTTCTAGTATCCGTATACACTGCTATATACTACTATATACACCGCAGGAGAAATGCTAGCACAGGCTTCCAGTATCTGTATACACTGCTATATGCTACTATATACACCTCAGGAGAAATGCTAGCACAGGCTTCCAGTATCCGTATACACTGCTATATGCTACTATATACACCTCTGGAGAAATGCTAGCACAGGCTTCCAGTATCTGTATACACTGCTATATACTACTATATACATTGCAGGAGAAATGCTAGCACAGGCTTCCAGTATCCATATACACTGCTATATACTACTATATACACCGCAGGAGAAATGCTAGCACAGGCTTCCAATATCCGTATACACTGCTATATACTACTATATACACCGCAGGAGAAATGCTAGCACAGGCTTCCAGTATCTGTATACACTGCTATATACTACTAAATACACAGCAGGAGAAATGCTAGCACAGGCTTCCAGTATTTGCAGCGACCACTTCTGCAGGAAGGCTATTCCATGCATCCACTACTCTCTCAGTAAAGTAATACTTCCTGATATTACTGCAGAAACCTTTGACCCTCTAATTTAAAACGATGTCTTCTTGTGGTAGTTTTTCTTCTTTCAAACATGCTCTCCTCCTTTACCGTGTTGATTCCCTTTATGTATTTAAAAGATTACCTTTATGTATTTACGCTCAGGGCAGGTATACGGTTCTTTCTTTTAAGGCATTTATGCTGTCCATAGTATTTATACTGTTCACATGTTTATGGCATTTGTACTATTCATACGCTCATGGTATTTATACTATTCATATGTTCATAACATTTATACTGTCCATACCCTCATATTATTCATACTATTCATTCGCTCGTGGCCTCTATACTGTTTGCACGCTTGTGGTGGTTTATACTTTTTATACGCTCATGGCATTTATTCTTCTTATACGCTCAGGGCATTTGTACTGTTCATTAGCCCACAGTATTTATGCTGTACACACGCTCATGGCATTTGAATCATATGCTTGCGGCATTGATACTGTTTATGCTCATGGCATTTATATTGTTCATGCAGTTATGATATTTACACGATTCATACGCTCATGATACTATGCAGTTTCATATGCCCATAGTATCCATACTGTTCATACATTTAGGGATTTTCACTGTCCATATGCTCGTGGCATTCATACTGTCCTTATGCTCATGGAAATTATACTGACCATATGCTCACGGCACTTATACTGTCTTACGATCATGGCATCTATATTATTCACACGCTCTGGCATCTATACTGTACATACACTCTTAGCATTTATACTGGTCAGACACTCGTGGCATTCACGTTCATGGATGTCATACTGTTTATATGATCATGGTATTCACACTGTTCATACGCTTTCGTTGTTCATACATTCATAGCATTCATGCTGCATGTGCACTCTTGGCGTTTTGTGCTGTGCATGTGCCCGGCCGTTTGAGTCCAGGCGTTCAGGGCATTCTTATTTTGCATGGCATTTATACAGTTTTATACATTCATAGTATTGCAGTTGTTTTCCCATGATACCTGCCATGTCTACAGGGGGTTGCACTGCATAGTTGATGTTACTGACATGTTTTCAGAGCGATAGTATCACGATTCATAGGTGGCTGCATACCCTCTATATCTGCCATGTATACAGGGGGATACACAGCGTAGTTGTTGTTACTGACACGTCTTCAGAGCAACAGCATCACGACATGTAGGTGGTTCTATACCCTTCGTACCTGCTACGTCTGCAGGGGGATGAACTGCGCAGTTGTTGTTGTTACTGACTCACCTTTAGAGCAACAGCATCATGGCACACAGATGCTTGTACTCCCTTCATACCTGCCACGCCTGCAGTGGAAGGAACTGCATAGTTATTGTTACTGACACGCTTTCAGAGAAATAGTTTCATGACATATAGGTAGTTGCAAAAAAATAAAAATAAAAATGATGGTTATGCAAGTCCTGTCACAAGACCTGGCATGTGCCAGGTAAAGACCTGGCACGTCTTCAGGCACAGTGGTTCTCGAAAAGACCTACAGGTACAAGGGTTACACAAGTGACTGTCTCGTCTACAGGCACGATGGCAAGGAAGGTAACAGTCACTCGCGGCGGTACGTAATCCCCGAGACCAGTTTTGATTCGGAAGCTCAGCAGTTAAGGTGTGGTTAGTGTCCAGGAAAGGGGTTATTTGAGTGTAGATATCAATGGCAAAAAATAGGAAAAGTTCAGCTCACCGTTGTAGTTCTCAGACCTAGATCACATATATGGTAACACACCTCTCCAGATGGAAGACTCGGAATGAGGCAAGGGCCGTGTTCCCAGGTGCGGCAATTAGGCAGAAGAGGAAATAGCATCCGGCTCCCAGACTGGATAAAATACTGGCTTTATTGGAACATATTAAAAACCAAACTGGAACATAAAGTAGATAAGAACAAACGAAACGCAACCAACGCGTTTCGACCTGTTAACAAGTCTTAATCATGGTAGATGTAGTAGACAAAAAATGCATCTTAAATACTGTGATAGCCGGTGACGTCATGTGAAGATGTATAGAAAATGTGGAGCTTAGAGAATGGGTAAACCCGAAATGGAGTACACACATAAGTAAACAGTGAATTATGCATTGACTATATCTCATTCAATAAAAAATAGTTAATATGTATAACTTAAGTCATGCCTATAATTAAGTCCAGACGGGAAGCGCGTATCTAAACACAATATCCAAAAGGCCTCCCGTCTGAACACAGCTCGGCTCCAATCTCCGCCTCTCCTGGGCGGGCGCACTCTTTCTATACCTGTCACTGAAATATTCGGAACAATACCTGCATGATGATCAATAATATGTTTGGTAAAACCTGACACAGACCTATTACCGATTTTATTGCTGTCGGGTATGTATAAATGTTCTTTGATCCTAACTTTAAGTTTTCTGCTCGTGCATCCTATGTACTGAAGGTTGCACGGTATACAAATGATGGTGTAGACAACATGGTGCGTCTGACAATTAATGAAACTTTTTGCTTGGAATTCTTGTCCTGTGGTGCATGAATGAATTTTATTTGTATTGGGCATATATTGGCAGACTGTACATCTTGGGTGGCTACACTTATAGCTGCCTCTGCATGTTAACCATGTGTCTGTATGGAGAGCAGTACTAAAATCGCTGGGAGAAAGTTGATTATGCAGTGAACGTGCAGTGTGGGGCAGTTCTTGCTAATAGATGAGGGTCTCAACCAGAAGCCCCCCCCCCCATCTAGTAATCCAGAATTCCCTTATAGTTTGTGTATAGATGAGTTTTATAACAAGTCACCCTTATTTTTGTCATATTCTTATAGGTTTATCTGGATCCCTAAATATTACGGTCCCTACGGAGCCTGTACGGGGGATAGTCGGCGACTCTGTCCTACTGCCGGTCACCTACAACATTGCCGATCCTCCGGCCACTCTGCAAGTCATTTGGAGCCATGAGAATTCCATCATCCTGTTTTCGGAGATGACCATGTGTGTCCGCGAAGAGCCCCCGACCCTGGAAATTACAAATGAGTACAACATTGTGGTGGGGCGCTATCAGAAGCGTGCGGTATTCTACCCAGGAAACGCCTCCCTCTTGCTCAGGGACGTCCAGCGGAATGACTCGGGGCGATACACTGTGACCTTTCAGGAGCTGAACCAAAGCCGATCCATGATGGTGGCCATACACCATGCTACGGTGAAATCCAGTGACCCCGGTATGAAAACCTGTGTAGAGAAAGAGTGGAGCAGTTGCCCATAGCAACCAATCAGACTGATTCTTTCATTTTTTAAAAGGCCTCTGAAAGAGAAAAAAAAGCAATTGGTTGCTATGGGCAACTGGTCAGCTTTCCCTCTGCACGGGTTTGATAAATATGGTCCTCCAGATGTGGCAAAACTTCAACTCCCAGCATGCTCGGACAGCCGTTGGCTGTCCGGGCATGCTGGGGGGTAACATTTTGCAACATCTGGAGGACTGCAGTTTGAAGACCACTGCACTGAGGGATAAGATGAGAGGGAAGCCTTTATTTAACTTTTGGGAACAGTGTGCATCCTCTGGAGGAGGCAGACAGACCTTTAGTGTTCAGGCATGCTGGGAGTTAGTTTTGCAACATCTGTAAGGCCACAGTTTGAGACCAATGTCCTAAATGTTAACATGACCCTTGTGATATACAAGGATTGTCCAGTGTCACCGAGCAGTAGATACAATGTGCAAAACCCATTAGGTAGGTATGTTCCCCCATTAGACAGGTATGTCTCACCAGTATTTAGGTAGTTTCTCTCTCCCCTCCCCCAGTAGAAAGGTAGTGTCACCCTTAGTAAGCAAACAGTTCCCCCAGTAGACAAGAAGTCCTCATCTTAGCTAGGCAGGTATTTCTTAGGCAACCATCCCCCCTCCCAATAGGCAGGTAGTCCCAGGTATTCCTCCACCCTAGTATGCAAGTCATTCCCAGGTTATTCCCCATTTAATTCCCCTTTCTAGTAGGGAGGTAGTCCCCATGTAATTTCCCTTTCCAGTAGAGAGGCAGTCCCCATGTAATTTCCCTTTCCAGTAGGGAGGTAGTCCCCATGTTATTTTCCTTTCCAGTAGGGAGGTAGTCCCTATATAATTCTCCTTTCTAGTAGGGAGGTAGTCCCCATGTTATTTTCCTTTTCCAGTTGGGAGGTAGTCCCCATGTTATTCCCCTTTTCAGTAGGGAGGGTAGTCCCCATGTAATTCCCCTTTCCACTAGGAAGGTGGTCCCCATGTAATTCCACTTTGCAGTAGGGAGGTAGTCCCCATGTAATTCCCCTTTCCAGTAGGGAGGTTGTCCCCATGTAATTCCCCTTTCCAGTAGGGAGGTAGTCCCCATGTAATTCCTCTTTCCAGTAGGGAGGTAGTCCCCATGTAATTCCCCTTTCCAGTAGGGAGGGTAGTCCCCATGTAATTCCCCTTTCCAGTAGGGAGGTAGTCCCCATGTAATTCCCCTTTCCAGTAGGGAGGTGGTCCCCATGTAATTTCCTTTTCCAGTAGGGAAGTAGTCCCCATGTAATTCCCCTTTCCAGTAGGGAGGTAGTCCCCATGTAATTCCTCTTTCCAGTAGGGAGGTAGTCCCCATGTAATTCCCCTTTCCAGTAGGGAGGTAGTCCCCATATAATTCCCCTTTCCAGTAAGGAGGTAGTCCCCATGTAATTCCCCTTTCCAGTAGGGAGGTAGTCCCCATGTAATTCCTCTTTCCAGTAGGGAGGTGGTCCCCATGTAATTCGTCTTTCCAGTAAGGAGGTAGTCCCCATGTAATTCCCCTTTCCAGTAGGGAGGTAGTCCCCATATAATTCCCCTTTCCAGTAAGGAGGTAGTCCCCATGTAATTCCCCTTTCCAGTAGGGAGGTAGTCCCCATGTAATTCCTCTTTCCAGTAGGGAGGTAGTCCCCATGTAATTTCCTTTTCCAGTAGGGAGGTGGTCCCCATGTAATTCCTCTTTCCAGTAGGGAGGTAGTCCCCATGTAATTCCCCTTTCCAGTAGGGAGGGTAGTCCCCATGTAATTCCCCTTTCCAGTAGGGAGGTAGTCCCCATGTAATTCCCCTTTCCAGTAGGGAGGTGGTCCCCATGTAATTTCCTTTTCCAGTAGGGAAGTAGTCCCCATGTAATTCCCCTTTCCAGTAGGGAGGTAGTCCCCATGTAATTCCTCTTTCCTGTAGGGAGGTGGTCCCCATGTAATTCCTCTTTCCAGTAGGGAGGTGGTCCCCATGTATTTTCCTTTTCCAGTAGGGAGGTAGTCCCCATGTAATTCCTCTTTCCAGTAGGTAGGTGGTCCCCATGTAATTCCTTTTCCAGTAGGTAGGTGGTCCCCATGTAATTCCTCTTTCCAGTAGGGAGGTGGTCCCCATGTAATTTCCTTTTCCAGTAGGGAGGTAGTCCCCAGGTTATCTCCCTAAGAGGAGGCAGGAAGTGCCCAGGTAATCCCCCTTTCCAGTAGGCAGGTAGTCCTCAGGGAGATTCCCGAGAACAGCGCTGACCAGCAGCTTGGTGAGAATGGCCTAGATAATGGTAATTCATGGAAACATGTCTTTGCGTGGGTCATAGAGACATGTCAAGCAGTCAACGATCTCTCACCAAGAGGTACACTGCCCAAAAGTAGCCTCTGAGAGACAGGGAAGTGGGGGAAGCACTTTTACACCCTCTTGTGGCATCAGACCTCACTTGTAATCATTTACATACAAATCTGCCTGAGCCATAATTGCAGGCCGCGTTTTGCAGCATTCCGACATTTCTATCTGGGTGCGTTGTGTTATTTATTCTATACAATCACATATCAATATCACATAACATATAAATCCTATATTCTATACAATCACATATAAAATACATTTATTACACTTTTACGTTTTTTTTTATGTTGTGTCTTTCTTAGACTCCACACCATATTTCGATGATGAAGAGGATCGCGATGACAAGCAGCATTTAACTCGATCCCTCGCTGTCAGAGGAATGTGTGCTGCCATTTTTGCTTTGCTTATACTGGGTCTGCACTGTACGTGGTGGAGACAGGTCAGTATCCTATGTATTTGTAACATTGCTCCTCCAGTTTGGAGGGTATCCCGATATGTAAATTATCCTTCAAAAGCCCATTTACTTGTCAGCAACACGTGATAGGTCTGCTTTAATGCTTTTACTGTAAGGAACCCTAAAGAACCCTTTCCATTGTGTGGATACAATCGCCATCCTTACCAATATTCACTACACTTAGGATAGTTACATACTGTATATTTTAGTTTGGAATTAGTATTTGACAATACAGTTACTATAAAGAACCCTTTCTGATATCCATGATGGAGCTGCCTTTCTTCACACTTTGCTTTTTTTTTTATTTATTGAAAATTTCTAGCCCCTTATTATAAGAGCACATTTCCATTCCATATATTAATTGTGAAGCCATGTGTAAACTTTTCATAGGATGGAACCAGAAAATGCTCCTGCTATTTAAAGGGGTACCCTGGAGAGAATTTTTTTTTTAAATCAACTGGTGGCAAAATGTTACACAGATTTGTAAATTACTTCTATTTAAAAATGTTAACCATTCCAATACTTATCAGCTGCTGTATTCTCATCAGGAAGTTGTGTAGTTCTTTCCAGTCTGACCACAGTGCTCTCTGCTGACACCTCTGTCCATGTCAGTAACTGTCCAGAGTGGGAGAGGTTTGCTATGGGGAATTGATCCTGCTTTTGGACAGTTCTTAAAATGGACAGATGTGTCAGCAGAGAGCACTGTGGTCAGACTGGAAAGAACTACACAACTTCCTGTGGAGCATACAGCAGCTGATAGATATACATCTATGCATAGATGTGATTTACAAATCTGTTTAACTTTCTGCCACCAGTTTATTTAAAGGGGTATTCCAGGCAAAAACATTTTATCCCCTATCCCTCGCTCTCTCTTCGCACCCACCGCACCGCACGCCTGGCACCCCCCCTCCACAATGGGCGATGACCTGGCGTCTCGGATCGGATTCGCACAGCCAGCACTGCAGAGAGAGTGAGTGAGCCAGGCAGGGGCAGAGAGCTGCGAGTGCAAGCGCGCCCCCCCCCCCAGATGTTGCGTCCGGCCCCCCTGCACCTCTCACGCTACGCCACTGTCGTGGGGGGCCCACTAGTGAGACCCCACCCGCAATCTCCCTGCAGCACCCGCATAGACTGGGGACTTGACGTCACGCCCCCTCCATTCATGTCTATGGGAGGGGGCGTGACGGCCGTCACGCCCCCTCCCATAGACATGAATGGAGGGGGCGTGGCATGACGTCATGTCCCCAGTCCCTGAAACCCAGAGGTTTCCAAAACTGGAGATTCAGCACCCGCATAGAATGCGGGTGCTGCAGGGAGATTGCGGGGGGTGGGGGTGGGGGGTGTGTGTGTCTCAGCAGCGGGCCCCCCGTGATCAGACATCATATAAAAAGGTTTTTGCCAGGAATACCCCTTTAAGAACATTTTTTTCCCTCTGGAGTACCCCTTTAAGGCTAGGGCTACATGGCAACTTTAGCTGTGACATGGCTTGTGATCTAGAATGTAGCCGGATCGAGGCCCAACAAATATTTTATATAGGGACAATTATATTTAGGTTACACGTTTCCTTTATACTCTCTACAGTTTGATTTGCTTTTGCAGCCGCTGCCTGACCTTGAGTTTACAGGTTATCTCCGGCTTCTTCCCCAGGTGTTACAATTTTTTTTATTATTTGTTTTCTATGGAATATAATTTAATATTTTGAGAAACTCAATTTTTTTTCTTTTACAGACCAGAAAGTACCAGACTGAAATTCTTTAAAAATTTGGGAAAAATAAGATAATGATGTTATAAAAACCCAATTGGATCACCTGCAAAATAATGGCAGAAATACATTGTTCTCCAATCTGGGATCCGATGGTTGGGATTTCTAAGTGGCCCAACATTCTCCGTCCACACAGCGTTATGGTCCACATGGTGGGACGTCGGACTTTGTAAGGATTGTCTGGTTGGGCAGGACCAGTGAAGGGGACAATACTGATCTGCTTTCACTGCTTGCTGTCACGTTCTCATAGCAGGTACCTTCAGCCACCAGTAGGTGGTGCTCACTGCAGACAGATGTATACAGTACCGTTTGAATACTAGCTGTATAAATCTGTATGCTGTGATCTCCCCCTAGTGGTGACTGCAGAAGATACACCAATCAGTAATAACATTAAAACCTGATGTGTAGCTGGTGCTCTGACCTGTTGAGTCCCAGACTCCATTAGGTATCAGCAGCAGATCATAAGGTGCGGCCCCCATGGATCAGACGAGTTTCCCCAGCACATCCCACCGAACATTGAGGGGGTACATGTCACAGTAACATCCACGTGATGCCAGGACCCAAGGTTTCCTTTACTATGCTTGTCAAGAGTCACATTCGTATAGAGTCCCTGTCTATACGATGGTTGCATGCAATTCAAGAAAGAAAAAAAGAATTCACCGGAGTTCTGCTTTAAAGAGTACCTGTCATGTCCCACAAAAAAAAGTTTATATATATATGTTACTCAGTACCTAATCCTGATCATGTAAATATAATTTTTATGTGTCTAGCACCTATATTTCTCTCAGAAATACCTTCTATCTGTTGCTGACTTGCTTAGTCATCCTGTGCTCTGGAAGGGGCGTGTCCTCATTCTGCATGATTCCTCCTCCCTGAGTCTGCTGTGCTGTGTCTCTTCATCCAATCACAAAAGGCTGCTCTTTAATCCCCTCCCCTCGGCTGCAGCCTGATAGGACAGGAGTAAGCACAGAGGAGTGCTAGTCTCGCCCTCACTTCCTGGACTTTGTCCCTGCTTGTACTCCATCTGGGACATAGATGATGCTGCAGGCGGACAGCATTAAAGTGGTTATCCAAGAAAAAACTTTTTTTTACATATATCAACTGGCTCCAGAAAGATAAACAGATTTGTAAATTACTTCTATTAAAAAATCTTAATTCTTTCAGTACTTATGAGCTGATGAATTTGAGTTGTTGTTTTCTGTCTAAGTGCTCTCTGATGACACGTGTCTCGGGAGCACTGTTGCCAGAGAGCACTGTTGCCAGACAGAAAACAACAACTCAACTTCAGCCGCTGATAATTATTGAAAGGATTAAGATTTTTTAATAGAAGTAATTTACAAATCTGTTTAACTTTCTGGAGCCAAAAAAAAGTTTTTTCCTGGAATACCCCTTTAAGTTCTGGATCGCATGGGGACCCCTAGTGGTCTTTTTTATTATAAGCCATGATTTATATAAAAAGGAAATAACTAAAGATGAGCGAACTTCCAGTAATTCGATTCGTCACAAACTTTTCGGCTCGGCGGTTGATAACTTTATCCTGCATAAATGAGTTCAGCTTTCAGATGCTCCGGTGGCTGGAAAAGGTGGATACAGTCCTAGGAGAGAGTCTCCAGCCACCGGCGCACCTGAAAGCTGAACTCATTTACGCAGGATAAAGTCAACCGCCGAGCCGAGAAGTTTGTGACGAATCGAATTACTGGAAGTTCGCTCATCTCTAGAAATAACATTTTCTTATGAAGTATATGAGAAAAGTGAATGCTTTGTCAAGATGTATAACATATAAAAAGTTTTTGTATCTGACAGCGCCCATTTAAGATCATCTGTCATGGCGTCTGACATTCCTATATAGCGAGAATGGACAAACATTGTTACTTTGTATCTGTTACGTTTTTATGCTTCACTGTTGCTCAGAGTCCCTTGTATTACATGATCGGTGCTGGGGCCACCCCTGATGATCGAAGCTGTAAATGAGTGTTTACTAACCAGGGCGTCTCCAGCTGTTGCTAAACTACAACTCCCAGCATGCCCAGATAGCCAACTGATGTCTGGGCATGCTGGGAGTTGTTGTTTTGCAGCAGCCGAAGAGAACAACAATATAAAGCAGTGTTTCTCAACTATGGTGGCTCCGACTATTGAGAAACTACATCTCCCAGCATGCTCAGACAGCCAACGACTGTCCGGGCATGCTGGGAGTTGTAGTTTTGCAACAGCTGAAGAGCCTCAGGTTTAAGAACAAGAATATAAAGCAGTGTTTCCCAACCAGGGTGCCTCCAGCTATTGCAAAACTACCACTCCCAGCATGCCTGGACAGCCAACAGCTGTTCAGATATGCTGGGAGTTGTAGTTTTGCAACAGCTGAACGGCCACAGGTTGTAGAACAACAATATAGAGGAGTGTTTCCCAAATTGCAACAGCTGGAGGCGCCCTGGTTGGGAAACACTGCTGTAAATTCTGTATGGATGTGGCTGGTAGGCAGATGGTTCTGCTCCTCTATGTGCAGCAGACGGTGGATGAAGATGTGAATCATATCGAAATTCTTTATTATGTTCAATCCAAATAAAGTAAAACATTTCCTGAAAGTCTGAAAGCTCCAGCACTGGGGAATTATGGGAACTTCTTTAAAGGAGATATCCAGCCAAAAGTAGTAAAAAAAAAGAAACTGAAAGGCGTACTCCGCTGACAGCCGTCACGCCCCCTCCCATAGACTTGCATTGAGGGGGCGGGCGCTACGTCATGAGGGGGCGGGGCTATGACATCAAGAGTTCCCGCAGCTGGCTTCAGCGTTCGGAACAGTATGTTCTAAACGCTGAGCAGCGGAATACCCTTTTAAAGGGTTACTCCGCTACCCAGCGTCCGGAACATTGAGTACCGAATGCTGTGTGCGGCCTTCCGTGTTCACGCCCGCCCCTCGTGACGTCACGCCCCGTCATGTGACATCACATCCCGCCCCCTCAATGCAAGTCTATGGGAGTAGGAGTGACGGCCGTCGGGCCCCCTTCCCATAGACTTTCATTGAGGGGGCGGGCCGTCCCATAGACTTTCATTCACGAGGGGGCGGGCGTGAACACGGAAGCCCGCACACAGCGTTTGGAACTCAATGTTCCGGACGCTGGGGAGCGGAGTAACCCTTTAAACAAGTTTTATATATAAGCTCACCATGGCTCCACAAGGCATCCCAGCTGATTTGTTTTAAAATCAGACCTCAATAGCCCTTAGGGTTCACACCACGTTTTTGCAGTACAGTTCCCGTATACGTTTTCAATTTAAAAACCGTACGGAACCGTATTGAAAACCGTATGCATTGACTCTCCATTGAAAACCGTACGCCGAACGATGCATCTGGTTGTGTCCGTTTTGCATCCTGTACGGTTTTGTCCATTTTTTTTCCCGTACCCAAAACCGTAACCTACCATGGTTTTTGTCCAGGTGAAAAACCGTATTGAAATGTATATGTTTTTTTTGTTTTTTTTTTAACATGGGAGTCAATGGGAACCCTACAGGACCGCATGTGCGTACGGTTCCATCCAGTTTCCATCATACGGCTTTTGACTTTGCACAGTTTTTTTTTTCAATCAAACAAGTGAAACTTTATTCATAATGGAATGAAAAGTTAAAAAGTATAAATTTTTTTCTTAAAAAACGGATGCAGCTGGACATCATTTTTCAAACCGTATACGGGTTAAGATTTGTATACACGTTTTGATACAGTTTAGTCCGGTTTTGAGGAATCCGTTTTTTTTAATCAAAAACCTGATACGGGAACTGTATTGCAAAAACGTGGTGTGAATGCAGCCTGAGTCAGCAAAAAGCGTAACACACTGGGCTTGTTTCCGGTGTGAGCTGTAGGGAGGGGCTGTTGTGAGAGTGAGCGGGGAGGGAGGGTGGGGTGTTGCCCTCCAGCCAATAAGGGACACTGAAACGGGACACACTAAAGCTGTCAGCTCTCCGAGCAGGGGAGAAGGGAGTGTGAAGTGTCATCCATGGTAGATGCTAGTCATCAGTGTGATAAGATCTCCTGGACTTCCTGCCTGCAGAGAAACAGGGTGTGTGCTCAGCAAAGATTACACTTTACAGTGCAAAGTTATATAACTTTATCACATGCAGCTACATAAAGGTAATTTCATTTGGCCGGAGTTCTACTTTAAGGAGCTGTCCATTTTGCATGACCTCCAATCTTTAGAATGTGTAGGGCAGTGTTTCCCAACCAGGGTGCCTCAAGCTGTTGCAAAACTACAACTCCCAGCATGCCCGGACAGCCAACGGCTGTCCGGGCATGCTGGGAGTTGTAGTTTTGCAACAGCTGGAGGCGCCCGGGCTGAGAAACACTGGTGTAGGGATTGAGAAGAGCCGTCTTTTCATTGAGATATTTCTATTATACAGTAAATAAAGCTTCTTTGTATCATGTTATATCTATTATTTCTTCATCATTTCTAGATCTCTGCTTTCTTTTAGTGAATGGAAATTTGTAAAGGTTGGAAACCTCATCTTGATCCCGCCATTTTCCTACAGCTGAGGGTTTGTTGTATTGTATCATTGTTGTGAATTTACAGTGAGGTTAGTGCAGCGGTAAAATAACCAGAGGTGTAGCTCATGGGGCCCAGGGCCGGCATCTGCCATGTGCCATATAACACCGGTAGAGGTGAGCGAACTTACAGTAAATTCGATTCGTCACGAACTTCTCGGCTCGGCAGTTGATGACTTATCCTGCGTAAATTAGTTCAGCCTTCAGGTGCTCCGGTGGCTGGAAAAGGTGGATACAGTCCCAGGAAAGAGTCTGCTAGGACTGTATCCACCTTTTCCAGCCCACCGGAGCACCTGAAAGCTGAACTAATTTACGCAGGATAAGTCATCAACTGCCGAGCCGAGAAGTTCGTGACGAATCGAATTTACTGTAAGTTCGCTCATCTCTAAACACCGGTGCCACCTTATGTGGAAGGAGCCGTGGGGCCCTATTGTGATGTCCCAGTATGGGACATGCTCCTACAGTCCTGTCAGGTTGAGTCCCTGTACGTCTTCAGGGCTCTCCTGCAGGGTTCCCCCATATTGTGTATAGGTTGTATATTATGTGTAGAGAACCTTTTGATATGGTCACATGATTGTTGATCACATGATAATGGTTGTCACATGTTTGTCATATGTTTTGATACCCAGAGAGCACCAGGTGACCAGATGACCCGCAGTTGGCCTATGGGCTTCTTGCTCCGCCCCCTTTATAAGAGGGGGAGGTGCTACAATCTCTTAGATCCTGAGGTCCAGTCCAGACGTCTCAATTTCAGCCACAAGTCAGTAAGTCATCTCTGTCTGCTGTCACTGTCTTCTGTCAGGTCAAGTCTATTATAGTCAGCGGGGCTGCGCTAAAGTCTGTCAAGTCACTGCAAGTCCCAGCAAGCTGCGCGGTCCCTCATGTTGCTGGCCACCTCTCTGGGATCCCGGCCGAGCTGTAAAGACTATTACCATCTGTCTACCTCAGTAAAGCTACCGTTAACCCTGACCTGGCCTTGGACTATTATTTGCACTGCCTAAACTAGGACTAGCGGTGCTACCTTCGGGTGGTTACATAGGCAAACCACGCCCTGGCGTCACGAACACTAAGGGGTTACCCCCATTTACCCCTAGGCAACACCATCTGCCCCTACACCTCACATGGTACCACGACACCACACTATCATAACTACCATCTCCCTCTTCTGTTCTGGACCCCAGACTGACAGCCTTACCCTGCCCTGATACATTGTAACAAACGCTGTGAGCAGTATTGTGTCTGCCTGTCTATGTGTACAGAATGTCTGTCCCGTCTGTGTAGTTTCAGGCAGTTTTCTATGGATGATATTTGTACAATGTGAATAATAAGGGATAATAAATGTCACCACAAATACATACAAATTCTGGGCAAATATTCCCGCAGATCACATGTTCACAATAGACTATAGAGCGGGGGTCACAACACATGACCTGTTCTATGCGGCCCCCAATAAGCCGGCACTGGTATGATGGAAATTATTCGTGGCACTGTAATGGGGTACAACAAAAATAGAGAAACACAGCCGCACATCCACCATTTCTATTTTGATCTATTTGCTTCTCAGCATAATTTAATAAACAGGTTGTTGTTATATTTTTTGATCAAAAAGTACAAAGCCCACTCGCCCCGTCAAGGCCACCTAGTCAGAGTCCCTAACCTAACACTTGTAGGGGAGAAAGGGCAGATGCGGCGCTAATAGTGCCGGTTATCCGTGGATAACGGATGATAGGTAGGTAGATAGGAGCCTACTCACCTTGGTTGGTTGCGCTAATGTCAGGCGCAACGCTGAATAAGAGCCATGAACAGGTATCTCTTCTATAGGTGCGCCGGGAGCAGCTGGCCGTCGGTCCCGTCGGAGACGGTTGGTGCAATCCTGTAGTGTGTATGGGAGGTAGGAATCCCGGCAAGGGTCTCCTATTCTTCCCGTGGGTGAAAATTGTGGCGCTGCAGCGCTACACCGGCCGAGTGGGATAAGATGATCACTTTTTATTAATAGTCATAAAAAGGATCAGTTTTATGGTGGACAACGCGTTTCAAAGGGGCTCCCTCCTTCGTCAGGTCCACATGCGTAGCACCGGGCGGCAGCCACCGCCTCCAAGACACCAGGCCCACAGTGGTTGACCACGTTTTTGCCTACGGTCGGAAAACCGCATACAGCCGAAAACTAAGCCAACCGGAGGCTGCGGTTCACTCCGGTCGGCTCATAGACATACATTAAATACGGTTCCCAAATACGGCTGAGTGCGGGCGCCGTGATTAAGCCCCGCCCCCCTTCTTCCAGCGATATTCGGGAACCGTATTTAACAAAACGTGGTGTGTACCCAGCCTAACAAACCCCGCGACCTGGACATGAGAATTGCTTGTCTGCCCCTAGATGTTTCATTTTACTGACAGCAAGCAGAGACCTTGAAAATGGCAAAGATTTGAAGGGTGTATACAGCTCATGTACACCTATGATGGAGGCCACTGGGTGCCATCTGTCATAGATAGGGTCACATGATCAAAAAACATATACTTGTGGTACAGATTATATTACAGGGTGAGCTGCTGTATCTAATCCAATTTTTGTGTGATACTGGCTGCTGAGCTGCTGTATCTAATCCTATCATGTGTGATACTCTCTACTGAGCTGCTGTACCTAATCTTTACATGTGTGATACTGCCTGCTGAATGGATGTATCTAATGGATGTGTGATCCTGTCTGCTGAGCTGCTGTATCTAATCCTATCATGTGTGATACTGCTTGCTGAGCTGCTGTATCTAATCATATCATTCGTGATACTGTCTGCTGAATAGATGTATCTAATCCTATCATGTGTGATACTGGCTGCTGAGCCACTGTATCTAATCCTCTTTTGTGATACTGTCTTGTAAACTGCTGTATCTAATCCTATCATGTGTGATACTGTCTGCTGAGCTGCTTTATATAATCCTATGTGTGATACTGGCCGCTGAATCTAATCCTCTTATGTGATACTGTCTTGTGAGTTGCTGTATCTAATCCTATAATGTGTGATACTGTCTGCTGAATGGATGTATCTAATCCTATCATGTGTGATACTGGCTGCTTAGTTGCTGTATCTAATCCTATCATGTGTGATACTGGCCACTGTATCTAATCCTCTTTTGTGTGGAAACTGTCTGCTGAGCTGCTGTATCTAATCCAATCATGTGTGGTACTGTCTGTTGAGGTGCTGTATCTAATCCTATAATGTGTGATACTGTTTGCTGAGCTGCTGTATCTAATCCTATCATGTGTGATACTGTTTGCTGAGCTGCTGTATCTAATCCTATCACGTGTGATACTGTTTGCTGAGCTACTGTATCTAATCCTATCATGTGTGATACTGTCTGCTGAGCTGCTGTATCTAATCCTATCACGTGTGATACTGTCTGCTGAGCTGCTGTATCTAATACTATCATGTGTGATACTGTCTGCTGAGCTGCTGTATCTAATCCTATCATGTGTGATACTGTCTGCTGAGCTGCTGTATCTAATCCTATCTTGTGTGATACTGTCTGCTGAGCTGCTGTATCTAATCCTATCATGTGTGGTACTGTCTGCTGAGCTGCTGTATCAAATTATCTTATGTGATACTGCCTTCTAACGGATGTATCTAATCCTATCATGTGGTACTGTCTCCTGATCTACGGTCCCGTCTTCCATTGTCTAGTGACCTGTGTACATTGTAGCCTCAGTTTCCTGTTCTCAGTTGACAGGAGTGCCCCCCCCCCCTGGTGTGGTCTTCTGCTGCTGTAGCCCATCTGCTCCTAGCTTGGAAGTCTTGTATGATCAGAGATGGTATTCTGCAGACCTCGCTTGTAACCAGTGGTTACAGCCGATCTCAAACCAATCTGCCCATTCTCCTCTGACATTTTCCTCCACAAGACTGACATTCACTGGATACTTTCTCTTTTTATCGGACCGTTCTCTGTAAACCCTGGAGATGGTTGTGGGTGAAAATCCCAGAAATCCTCAGACCAACCCGTCAGGCACCAACAACCATGCCACATTCACAGTCAATAAAATTCCCTTTCTTTCCCATTCCGGTATGATCCTCAGCAGGTTGTCTTGACCATGTCTGCATGCCTAAATGCATTGAATTGCTGCTATGTGATTGACTGATTAGCTATTTGTGTTAAAGGGGTACTCCGCCCCTAGACATTTCTGATTGTGGGTTTCCAGTTGCTGTGACCTCCGTAATCTCCAGCATGGCACCCACCCAACTCATCCGGTGCACGGAGCGAACTACAGTCATGGCTGTAAATGTCGGCGCCCCTGAAATATTTCTATAAAATGAAGTATTTCTCACAGGAAAGGATTGCAGTAACACAGGATTTGCTATACACATGTTTATTCCCTTTGTGTGTATTTGGAACTAAACCAAAAAAGGAGGAAAAAAAGCAAATTGGACATAATGTCACCAAACTCCAAAAATGGGCCGGACAAAATTATTGGCACCCTTAACTTAATATTTGGTTGCACAA